>NC_139721.1:61695373-61785373 GCF_964211835.1 Anser anser
TGTTTAATACTGTTCTGGCTTCATCTGAGCCTTAGAGGTTGAGTTATGTAGGTGTTAGTCATAGCATAAGGATTTTCTAATTACTGTTTCGTTTTGTAGTGTCTATCGTGTATGTGTGTGGATGTGTCAGTGATTTGCGCTTTGACTGCTATCAGTGTCCTCCACTTCCCTTACCAGCTGTGTTTGTCCCCCCTTTCAGGAAATAGTCCCAGAAGCAACTCATAAGGTGAAAGATGTAGGCCATTATGCTTCCCATCTTCTTGGATTGCCCTTCATTTCGTGGAGATTAAACATTGTACCTTATTTCGATGGGCTAATTTTACTCAAGGCAGGTGTTAAAACTTGAGAAATGTTCTGTGTCTGTTTCAGGGCCCAAATGCAACAGAAAATGTGCTTCTACTGTATTTATGAATAAAACGAGCTGAGTGCCTTAGGACACCTGAACTGCTTGGAAGAGACTCTGATGTTGCTTGTGTAGGGCCAGAACGCCCAGAGGACAGAGCAGAATGTGCGCTGATAGTATAGCGTACGAGTCCCCTCATAACAGGAATTAAATTGGCCAAAAACTGCATTAGGAGTGGAATGGCAGGATCTTACTGTGACTGTTTGCCCCTTTTCCCATTCAACAATTTTATTAGCATCTCTACGTCTGACTACATATCTTGATACCTGCAGCTTGGGACTGAATTGCTGTCCTTCGGCCCTGCGCTACTAGTAGCCTTCCCTGAGAACAAGACGATTAGTAGCCGTGTTACTGCCGCCACGATGATGACGGAAGACACAAGGAAGTAATGCTGGTAGATGAAACTATACGTCTGGAAGAAGGAGACGTACTTTGCAGCTCAGTCCTTTCCTCTGAGCCTGAGAGGAGAGAGTTCTCACTCTTCCAGTAGTATCAGCTAGTCTAATAAAAGACATCATCTCTTCCTGCAGGTTGTTTTTCCTCTGTAATGGGTTTGGACTTTCTGGGGGTCCCTCCTGTTCCTTCAACATTCAGTCCTTCCCTTACCTCATGACAGTTGTGGGTTGATTTTTATTCTTTTTCCTGTGGGATCAGCTTCTGTATTTTAGCTTCTTTTGTTTTTAAGATAAAGGAAAGTTAAGCTTCTTACTGCTGTGTTACATGTCAAGGGTGATTAATGAAATACACTGTCCTAAATTTTATGAAGTGCTGAAATTATTTAATTTGTTTTATTTTTAAATAAATATTCAATACGTAGTATTTTGATTCACTTTATGTGCTTTTAAAAATGTTAATACAGTGATCATAGAATCAAATTTTGTCATTTATAGCGAACAATCTATGCATGGCTATTGTAAAGTGTATTACATTTAAAAAAAAAAAAGCTTAAAAATGAATGCATCTTTTGCGTTCATTGACATTGTTTAGCCTGCACCAGCTCTGAGAGAGATTCCTTTTACAGTATTAGTAGCACCTAACACTATTCGTTTTTCTGGCGTGTATTAGCCAGCATACAAAGCAAGCTAGATTCCTGGGGAGGAACATTGTCTTAAACATTTGCTTTATCTGTTCATTCCAGTAGATGGCTACAGTTCACTACCAAATTGTGGCTATAATAGATTTTTTTACAGTAACTAAATCAGAAGATGAAGGTTGAATTACTATAAATGAGTTGACCTGTACATTTTTCTTATTTCATGTGCTTAGTCATGCACTATTCACTATTTTCCTAGGTACACCTTTTTAAAACTACAAGAAAATGTTATAATACATCTTTTTTTTTTTTTTTTTCCTGTTAGTCTAGGTATTGTAATATAAATGACTCTCATATCTGTTGCAGTTTTCCAGTATTTCTAATTGTGCTTGATTAGAGGAATGCTTGTAGTATCCAAACCCTGAAGGAGCTGAATCGCTGTAAAGCTGTATGTTAGTTTTACAAAAGTGGATACTTCCAAAGTCTCAACATTCTTTTTATTTTGTTACTGGTTTTAGGCATTTTAAATGGAAACTGGCCGTTTATCACTTGCTTTTGCCAAGTTGACTTTAGCTTTTATTGAAGCAGCTGTTTTCTAGTAAGCCTTTTCAGCGTCAGGCACGAAGTGGGGACTTCAACACGTACAAAAGTATCTTTACCCTTGCACTGCATTTCTGTTGTACTTTGCAAGCTTTCCTTAATCTGAACTCGGATCCAGGTCGTTCCTCTTTTTAAACCTAATTTGCATACAACTAAATTGATACAAAGGAATTTCTTTTAAGCCCCTGGAAAAGCAGCTTGCTGCTGAAAAGCTACTCATTAGCAGTTCATGGAGAGCAATTCTTTCAAAGGTATATTACTCTTCTGTGCTGTATGAAGTAGCTCACAGTACAGCACTGAAATGTGAGATATGCCTTTTGACTTTCTCAGATGGAGCAATTCTGAATTCGTCATGTAAACTGGTGAATATTTTGTTTTAATTTTCGACGAGAAGGAAGTGGTGAAACTGACTTTTATTTGTACTCAAATTTGCTAGTAAATGCTACTACCATCTCTCGTTAATTTTATCGTAATACTTTCATTTTTGCCTTCCTACAGCTACAAGCTGAGCACAGCAATTTAAGGTGCAGATTTTTGTTATTTTACAAATGAAAGGGCCATTTTTTGCATTAACTGCTATGCTGTGCTACTGCGATTTTAGGTCCCTTTGCAATCAACTGCCAATTTATATAGCCGGCTACAACTGCTTAATCTATTATTAATAAGCAGTGCTACTGAGCTCTACAAATGATAAAAATGGTACCAGTTTTATACAGGAATTTCATTTTCATATCTAAACTACATACAATAACTTTATTCTCTACCATGAAGATAAATGTCTTAATTATTTATAAATTCTGTATATTTTATGGTATCGATTTAAGGATTCATTCATTATCCCACAAATATATTGAGAGGCCTGAGCTGTAACTAAAATATTTTTCATTTACCCATTTAATTACAACGTCATAGTCTTAAGGGCCAAAATTTAATTTGTTTACAAAATAGTTTTACAGTTTAAAACTAAGGTAAGTATTCTGGAAAATAAATGAAAGCTGTGTTATTCTTCAGTTAGAAACCGGAGCGTTTTGGGTCGTGTGTGTAAAATCTCAGCTTTCCTGTATGTTTAGATTTTTACTGTAGCCACATGATTCATTAAAAAGAGTTAGTCCTCTGAGAGGAAAATGTATTTGACCCCTCCTTAAGCTCATATACAATAAGTTCATTGAGAATCACAGGGTGTAATAACGCAAATGACGTTAGTTCTGTCCCCTCTGGTGTTCTTGGGACTGCGACGTGCCCAGGGCCTTGGTCCTCATGCCGTGGAAACGCAGCGGCTGCCCTCGAGAGCACCTGGCCGTGCTCAGGACATCTCAGTCGTGAGAAGGATTGTACCCGCAGGGCAATCATGGTCCGCACAGGGGATGTGCAGTGAGAAGTCCCTGGAGCGCTTTATAATGGTCTGTGGAAAGGAACGCACAAAAAAATAAAATTTACTAAGGTAACACTTGTCCCTCTAAGAACGGATCGTGAGACACTAAACAGAGTATTTGCTTTGAGTGTATTTCTAATCACGTCAGCTCGTGTCTAATCACATATTTAAATTTCTTGTAACCTCCTTCCGAATTTGTTTACCTAATTATTCAGGAAGAATTTAGAGAATTATTAAGCATGTTCATTGTTGTTTTTGTGTAATATGCTTCCTAGATTAAGCATTTCTGCAAACGACTTGCTAGTCTCAGCAGGCTGGACTCTTTTTTTTCCTTTCTGCGATTTAATTTCAGCAGAATAGTTGCGTCTCCCTTTCCACGGGCCTAGGTTGTTCAATCACTCGCACGCACGTGCACAAACGTAAAAAGTTTCTGTTAAACGGAAGAACATGGAGAAACAGAGAATGTGAAGTGGGAAGTCCCGCGTGTCCCTGGAAGATGTGGGCCAGGGGCGTCGGGGCCGTGCCCTCCTTCCCTCCCCTCCACAGGCTGAGGCCTGCGCCATGCGCCGCCGCCTGGCCTCCCGCCTGCGCGGGGATGGTGCACGCTCCTCCTCGGGACCACTGCCAGGCCTTTCTCTTGGCAGATCCCCAGCTTGGGCCCTCGGGGCTGCCTCTTCCCCACCTAACTTGCCCAAAAGGCTCCCCACCCACCGCCAGCCCCGTGCCCCTGCAGTGGCTCCGGCGTCTGGGGTCCTCCGTGCCCCCGTCCCCAAGGCGCGAGGGAGTGTCGGGGGGGGGCCGGCATTAATTTTTCACTCTCCCTGCGAAAACGCTGTTTTAACTTTACCGCCAGCAGCAGCGCTTCTGTGTTATAAATAGACTCAAACATCACAAAGGCATTTATCTTTATGATCTTTAGAAGGATTTAAAGGTAAAACGTGGAGGCTTTTCTAAGTAGAAATGAATTCTTTTTGCATAGATTGTGTATTTAGTTGTAATATTGCTAACACGTCTAGTTAATAGTAAACCGATTTGCATAATTTTGATAGTAAGTGCATCATACCTGTCTGGTAAAGAGGTAAACAGTTTTAATCTGATAGGGGCTGAAAAACAGCAGCTTGTCTTTATCTAATTATTTCCTTAAAGGTTGTTCAGCAAATGTCATGTATTTTACTAACAGTATGCTTACCTCGAACAAGACAAGATATTTACATTGCAGTGCATCAAGAATCACAGCAAAAGTGCAATTGTCTTTAAAATGCATTTTGATAGTTAAGTGAGTTTAGATTCCGTTTGGTGGTGTGCCATAATATTTAACAAAATAGGAGATGTCTCTTTAAAGGGTGATACAAACAAAATTACACCTTTTTCCGTCTTTTTAACTGACTTGAGGAGCTTATATTTAAATTAGATAAGCAGTAGATGTAAAAAAAAATCATGAATTCTGTCCTTTTACCTGGGGAGTAAAAAAAAAAAAAAAAAGAAAGAAAAAATCGTAACAAGTATATTAGGGTGGCTGACATCAGGTCTACATTATATGTTTGTTTGCCTGGGGTGCTCTCATAAAAAATAAAGCAGAGCTTTACACAGTTATAGTGTGCACTAAATTTGTGTTCAGCAGCCATAAATAAAATATTTAAGTCTTTCCGAAGAAAAACTATTGTTTTGAGATATTTGCAGGCCAAAAAATATGCCCCTATTGTAAAGGACAGAGGGCTTCTTCTTTTGTTTTTGCTTTTGTTTTTTAACGATCGTCATAGTTGCTACATACCTTCGTTATTGCTTTTGCCTGTCTGGCAGTATGAGGTATACAAAGGAGGTTCTTTTTGTAAAGCATTTATTTAAAAAATCAGGGAGAAAAACCGCCCTGTTATGCTGCAGTATATTTTGGTTGTGAGTAAGCAAACTGTATGCCTAATGATTTCATAAGAATTTAATATTGTGTGTTTTACAGATGGAAAAATGTTGATAAATTTAGGTTAATTTCAACTCTATTTATGGAACTACTTATGCATTTTTTAAAAGAAACAGTTTTCTTAAATTATAAATAACTTGGAAAAGGGTCTGTTGTTTATTTTATTTTAAATATTAGATTGTCCCTGTGCGAGGCAGAAAGGGTATTATGTAGAACAGTACTTATGGAAACAGCAAACTAGTAAATCTGTGCTGCACTGAAGTAAAATGTATTATTCTGATAATATTTGACTTTTGCACAATATTTAAATGAACATTAGTATAAATAGGAATGCTTAACTAAAACACAAGTTCATTGTGTAGGCTAATGCATTACTCTTGTATATTTGTACATGAGTGAGCAATTATTTTAAAAAGTTTATACATGTGTCCCAGTGACAAAAGTTGTATTAAAACAAACTGTTCGGGTCGTGGTGACAGAAGACATGCTTGATGGTCGTGTTTGAGAAGTAAATGGGCAAAATATTTGTGGATCTCTTAATGATTACAGTTCTTGATAGCTTTCATAAGAGTGCACATAATTTGTGACAACTCCAATAAAAAAACGTGGCAGCAAAACTTTCTGAGTTAGCGGCAAAGTAAATGGGGCAGGTTTTGCATTTTGAACAGAAATCTTATGAACTGTGATTGAATTTGTCGTGAAAGTGTGTCAGAATTAATAAAGTATTTACGTGCAAGGTTGCTGGGCTTTGCAGACTGTTTAGGGCTGAGGATTGGTTAACATGAAAAGTCATTTCTGTGCATTTGGTGCTAGACAGCAAAGGACAAATGTACTTCTGTGCATTTCGGATCATAATGCCATTTCTCATTTCAAACCATTTTTGTCAGGACACCAGGCAAAACAATGATGCTTTGAGGACGTAATTAAAGATATTGTTCAAAGAACAACTTTCTGCATATTTGAATTATTACTGTCATCAAAATCATACAAATATGGAAATATGATTGCCAGAAGCACATAAATCAATGATCAGCATGGCCTCAAAATCCAATAAATATGTAGAGTTAAATACTTTAAAATGCAAATTGCATCTGATAATTTGCATATGGTAGAATTTAAAGGAAATTTTGTTGCTTAACAACCTCTAAGGTAGCAGTTAGGGCTATGGGTAAACATAGATTTTTTTATTCATCATTGGTCAAGTTGCAAGATTTGATAAATGATAGGAGACTGCTTTCCTTGGTTAAAATGACTGCATTCTTTACTGAATCCTGAAACTGCCTTGAAGTCATCTGAATAATTAAGAGTTAATTATTCTTCATCCATCTAAATCAGAAAAGGACAGATTTAGGGAAGGAATTTATAATTTTTGCCTCACGTCCTGTCATGTCGTAATGTGATAAACTAAACTGACTCCAAATAATATCTAGTGACCTTATAGTAATTACGCCTCACAAAACATTTTGGTTGAAATTTTTTAATTGCTTACATCGATTCCAGAAACTACATGTTAACAGACTCTGAAGTTTAATTGTGTTCAAAAGAAAGCAATATAAAATATGTGTCCATTACTATTCTGTTTTCGTTTTACCAGGGTAGATACTGTGCAAGTTCTTCTACTTTTCTTTTTCTGTGATAGTACCTCTTTCTGTTTTTTCTTCTGTTTTCCTCATTTTTTTAAAACAAACTGTTTAAAGGAGAATGAATATCTACATCAAGAATATACATTTCTTGAAGGCAAACCTTCTGAGTTTAGCAAAACCAATCATTTGTCGATGGCATCAATCCAGTTTGCTTTCTTTTTGCAACTTAAAAAAAATTACCCCTGAAGTATGGGCAAAGAAAAACAGAACAGTCTGGCATCCCTCTCTCTGTAAAAGAGGGACAGTTTCAGAATTCAAAATTGAAGCCTCTTTATATTTGCTAATTTCAAAGTAGAAAAACATATTTTTTTTTCAGAAGGAGGGTTTACAAATGTTTACTGATCACAAGAGGAATTGTAATAAAGAAATCAATATGCATGATCCCTTTTCATGTAGTACAACAAGGTTACACTGTTAGGTTAAGTACAGGCTGCATTCCTTTTCAGAAAATCAATTTGCTGTATACTGCGCAACAGCAAGTCTCTTCTGAAAGAGTCATTTTATGTTGTGTGCACAGTAAATTCTATATTGACGCCTACAAATAGTATTGACTGATTAAAAAAAAGAAGAAACGCTAAGCACAGTAACATTAGAAAAGTATCATCACCTTCAAGTAATTGCTTTCTTGCTAATTATTTAATTTCTTTCTAAGAAACAGTGATAAAATGTGTTCTTTCATATCCTTTAAATTATTAATACTGTAGAACTGCTGTTGTGACATTATTTTCAAAACATTTTTGAATATTATTTTCATAATCGCAATAGAATACCATACGATTTCAGATACTGTAGATCTAACATAGAGTATTATTTGCTGAATTCAGAGGGTGCTTTTTTTTTCTGGTGGTGGTGTTTGTTGTTGTTTTTGTTTCTGCGTTCAATTGTTTTTCTGCATTCTTTTAGGACTTGGCTTTTTTTTTACCAAAAAGAAGAAAAGTATATGTCTTTTAAGTTGTTATGGTTGTATACATTTAAACCCAGATAGATGCTTGCAAAGCAACACTGGGTTTTTGTAAAGATTATCTGTTACCTGCCTGAATTCCAAACAAAACAAGCAGTGCATAGAGAGGGGGGGAAAGTTAGTAACTGTACTCAACCTCCTTAGACATAACGTGGCTTAAAAGCCAGTTTTTGTAAGGGAAATGTATGGAAACGTGGTTTATTTTCAGATCCTGTTTTCTTAGAACATAAAATTATGTCTTTTAAAATGCTTTGACCATTTTTGATGCAACTGTTCAATTGCAAAGACAATCTTTTGCTTTTTGTGTGTTTTTTACTGAACAGTTCTTGATGGACTCTGACTTTTCCTTTTATTTCTGTCAACCCAATTACAGTACATTAGAGCGCACCCTGATCCTACTTGTTTGCCTGTTATCCAGTGTATATGTTTAACTCATAAGCATGTTCATTTAGATATTTCAGCCTGATCATGCTGAATGTCTTGCAGCAACACGTATTGATGTCTACAGAACATTAGATATTTCCAACCTTAGTTATTCAGTCTAGAAATCGTAAAATGCAAAGATATGTTTTTGATTACTTGTGAGCTGTTGTGTCCAAAAATTTTAATTTTCCAATTTGTTGTTTCTCTGTCAAGTTTGGTTGTTTGTTATTACGCCCAAAATAAATTCAGATTTTAATTGCAGACAATTTCATTCATTAAAATTTGAATTATTTATATCAGAGGAATGAATACCTGGAATTTGAGTTAGAGATCTGGCCAAACTGTGCATATAATAACCCAAAGTTAAAATACTGCTTGTTGCAATTTCATTTAATTTTAGAAATAAACATTCACCTTTCAACAGTAAGTTGGCATTTAATGTTTGCTGGTATCAGAAAGACACTTATCTAATGATGTAGCTATTTCCCAGGCATTTTATGCAAGTTTAAAAGGTTTGATTCCTTGCTAGGCTGGAAAGGAAATGATCCAAAAGATGGGCTGCATTTATTTTTCTGGTCACAGGGATGCATACAGCAAGACTACTTCAGGTTTACCTCTGTTTAGAAACCTTGGGTTGCTGTGTGTTTCCAGCATTCTTGTTAAGGATCTGAATTGCCCAAACAACAATGTAAACCAAGCCAGGCATAGCAGCAGACAGAAAAATACATTCAACTAGTGGGATCATGGATTTGTTTGATTCAGGTAATTGAAAGTGTTTCATACTATTATTGCAACTTGAAGGCTTGTTTAAGTGTCTAGCTGTCAGTCAGTTTGGAAGGTGAAAAGTATTCGATTGTCACTCTGTCAGTCAATAGAGATGAGAACTGTCTGCCTAATGGATTTCTTCACGTAGATGTCTGCATGGAGGTAGAAGTAAAATCAATGTGTTGTCATGTGCAAGTGCGCTGCATCAAACTGCCAGGTGAAATGCAACTGTGTTTCTGTAACGTCTACATCCTTGTATTGTTTGTGGAAGACAGACAGATGCTCCCTGTATTTACAGGTAACAAACTCTGTGTGGTCACACATGAGGATTTATTTTTGAACGTTTTATAAACACTTGGATCTATTTCCAGTTGTTCCAGAGTTGGTTTTTTTATTTTTTCACCTTTTGTTTGACCATATTAAGGATCAATATTTATAAACAAGACTCAACTTGTAGGAAAAAACTGAGGTGGTTATTCCATGAGATTCAGAGCCCTAATACTGTTTTCTTTTAACCCTGGGTTTCTGTGTGTTTTCTGCTTGTCAGTTATGACTTATATTGAGCTAACTATGTTTCCTGCTCGAGTTTTGGCTGTTACGCTAACTACATTTATTAGAGTGTGTGTTGACTTCCTACAGCAAAAAGGGAAGAAATGAGCTCTGGAGTAATAGAGGACTTGCAGCCACAGGCTTTCAAGAGCTTTGATGAAATGGGCACCAGTCTATGACCCCCATTCTTCTCTGGGAGATGCTTACAATACAAACTTCCACTGAACGGGATCTGATAGCAAAGTGGCATCCTGAAATTTATCATGCCATCGCAGAGTGGTGGTACCAGTTCTTACAGTTCCCACTATTTCTGGGCTTAATCCTATACAAAAGAGGTGTGTTAGCGACAGTAGCCAAAGATCTTATTCAAAACTGTTTTTTCCAATAAGTGATACAAAAACACATATGAAGACGTGATTCTTAGCCCCACTGAAGGCAGCAGGCTAAAACGAGAGAGATGAAATCCAGAGAAATATTGCTATAATCATAAAATACTGCTTCCTTTTGTAGTGTTTGTACACGTGCTCTTTTTTGATAATTAAAAATATTTAACTCTTCAGCTGCTGCTGTAGGAGGAAAAAGAAAAAGGAGAAAGATCTAATTCCTGACTAAGTAACCCAACAGTAAGTAGTAAAGGCCATAAGTAGCAGAGACAGCTAGTGAAACAGAAGATAAAACTTTGAAGGAAACATCAGAGTTTGGTTTTGGTTATCATTTCTAGATGGAAGGAAAATAAAAGGTGTTCGTGGGTGGAGGGCGGCTCCTAGGAGGCAGAGGTAGGGCTGTGAATTACCAGCAAGATTTTTTATTTTCTTTTGTTAACTTGAATGAATACTTCCACTTTCTGCAGTAATTTCTGCTGGTGGCAGTCTCAGTTCCCAGAGCAGTGGCTCCTGTTTTGGGATTCTGGGGCAAAATAATTTGTGATAACTCGTAACTGAAGATCACAGTGTGTATGTGGAAATAGGCAGAATTTGGCACAAATTCATAGGCTGAAGGCTGAAGGAAATACTATGATCATCTAACCTGCTATTGATCATAGAACCAGTCGTGTAGTTTCACCCAGGGTATTGGTTTTGGCACTTTCTAATTTGTGTGCTTTACTGCCCACGTGCTATTTAATACTCAGGTTTTGTCAGTTCTTGCGGCAGTTTTTGGTCTGGCTTTCTTTTGCAGAGGAAGCAAAACATGCTGTAGTGTATGAAACGTGCAGCAGTGTTAGGGTGTGAACTTGGGGCTTTTTGCACAGTGCCATGATTGCTTACCTGTTTTGAGCTAAAGATTCAATCAGAAGAGTTGGCAGCAGCAAGCGGTGATCTTTCGTGGGCAGTTCTCTAGACAAAGATATTTTAGTCTGGGCATAGTTAATGTGTCTGAATACTCAGATATCTTCTCGCAGAGCCTATGCTGTGGATAAAAATTCGTTTTGTTGAAGTGAAGATGTTTCCAATTTGTGCAATGAGTTTATTAGGAAGTGGTCTAAAGGAAAAATAATAGCAGCGGAGTGTATAGAATTACCGAGGTGGTCGGTAGAAGTAGCTGTGAGATGCTGAATGCACAGCCAAAAGTGTGCCTGTATCCCAGGCTCCCAGCAGGAAGAACAGGGGATCCATTTTGTCTGTTTCCTGTGAAGGTGTGCTCTTTGTGCTATACAATGAAGTGAGGCAAAAATAGAGGAAATGGTGATCTTAGAAAGCCTTAGATCAATTTGAATGGATTTATGAGAGATCTGCAAAGGTACCACAAAGGAACTCCTAAGCTCCTTGCCTTAGCAGATATGAACGTGTGATCTCTGGTTCAGATACAGTTGAGAATTAAATTAGCAACACGGAAATATACAAACAATGTAATATCAGATACTGGAACTATTTGTCTGAGCATCTGTTACCGAGCTCGCATTTCGAGCTTCAGTCTGTTTTCCTGACAATGCTGGAAATTTCAAAGAATTAAATGCTTTCGGTCTCTTTTTCTCTCAAGTACATTCGTATTTCTTGTGCAGCTTTCTAAATTTCTGACTTAAATGCTTTGCGTTCACTAATAATGAAAATATTGCAAGTGACAGAAAACGACTGTTTTACAGATGATTTTGATTTTTGTTGTAACCTCCCCCTGTAATCTCTAAAGCCACAAAATATAAAATGTAACCTTTTTACTTGGTGAATTTTTAGGATGTTTTGTACTTTTTTTTCCCTTTTTTTCATTATTTTTTTCCTGCTAAGTAGACTAGCACAGTGGTCTACTTAGTTCAGGTTACTGTCTCTTGATTTTAATTTTTTATTTTTCCCCCCAAGAATTTGTAGCTGAGAGTAGCATTCAAGAAATGTTACCATGAATCATTGTGTAATAAATGAAAAAAAATATATATCTTTCTGGGAGACATTTAAAATTGTTTGAGATATGTGAATTTATGTAAGCGTGATTGTACAGAAAAGCTGGCAGTAGTCAGTAGGAGCAATAGTGTGATGTCAAAGATGTGATCAAACATACGAGTATCTATTGAGTTCCCAGCAGCAAGAGAAGGATCCATTTTGTATGTTTCCTGTGTAGAGAGGTGCTTTGTGTTCTCTAATAGTGCTTCATTTCTGATATTAAAAGATAATGTATCTGTTCTTAGCGTTGCTCAGACAGTTTAATTACCACCTAAGTTCAGATATTATTCCTTGTCAGATCTTTAAAACCGCAGTCTTCCAGATGCAGAGATATCTGCCTGTTACGGGTTGCTGATAGCCTAGTGTGAAAGTGTTCGTGCTTTCTGGGAACGGAGCAGGCAACAGCAGATGTTTACCCAGAAATTACGAAAGGGAGGTGGGTGCACGCAGAACATCGGCAGAGGGAAATGTACGCCTTTTGGTGGCTCACCTCCGCTCCAGCCTGGGGGACTGCTGGCCTGCCTCTGACTCCATTCAGGGTTTGTGTATTTAAATGATGTACCGTACGTTGGCAGTCCTTTGGTTGTTGGTCATACTGCTGGAGAAAGGTCTGCTCCATCTCTGTGTCCATTATTTTTTTTTTTTTTAAAGTTTTCTCCCCCAGGTTGCTGTGCCCGATACGTTGTTTTCTGCAGAAGCAGCAGAAAGTATTCATGGCGGTTGTCTTTAGGCTCGTAACCAAACTATTTTGGTTAGGCACTAAAGGCATAACAGGGGAGATGCGGATCCCTCCAAAGGTAGCGTAGAGCAAGAGCTTGTTTTAGGCACATGCAGAGGATTAGTCAGGGAGCCCAGTTCTTGCCACTGACCGTGGGGATGCCAGACAGGTCAGCCTTCCAACCTCGAGACAGCTCCCGTGTGCTAACGGCAGGCAACCCGGATCCCTGGTCTTCACCTTCCCTCTCTCCCCGCTCCGATCACTGAGGTGTGACTAAGCTGTTGTTCCCCTCCCTGGGGAACCCGGGGCCGTGGGCTGTCCTCGCTCGCCTTTCCTCTCTCCTTGTCAGTCAAACAGAGAATTTGCAGGCAGTATTGATTGGAGGTTTCAAGGTTTTTCTTGAGTGAATCTCAAGCTACTGAGCTTGATAGCTCATCTTTTGCCGGTTAAAATTCCCCCTTTTGCTATTCCAGTTGACTGTCACCTGTCAGAGTGCCCCAGTCAGGATTGGTTTCTGGGTAGAGGAAGTGACATGGTTCGTAGGAGATGCTGGAAAAATCTTGTGGGCAGCAATTTGCTTTTGCACTTTCTTCTTGTTTCCCCTGCTGGAATAATTCTCAAGAAAATGCATTGGTCATGCAAGTCTCTTTGCATCACTCTTGGTGAGATTGATTTGGCATTAAAATATATTTTGTGTAGCTCACCGATGTCTCTTGTCTTAGTATGAACATAGAGTTCTCGGAGGCAGAACATCTTCAAATCTTTCAATTTATTCTTAAGGCCATATCATGCTCTAAAAGAGAAATTCAGGATTCAGATTCAGTTCGGTTCCTATTAAGGGCAAAAATACCTTGCTATTCCCTCATTGAGGTGAATCAAAAGTCAAAGGCAGTCAAAGGTGGTTAAGATCTGCAAGAAATTGTTACAAAATCTGTTGAACTTTAACAGCCGTGCATTTTGTCAGAAGGATATTCACTTTGAAAGATGTTTCTTGCAGGAACAGCTTGTTGGTGATTTTTTTTCTTGAGGTATTGGCAGATGAGCTCTGGCAAGTTTTAAGAGGTTTCCAGCCCCCATCAGTAAGTTGGTAGAAGCAAACTTATGCCAGCTTCTGAACTGCAGTTGTTTACAATCCATCATATTAACTTAAACCACCACTGACTGCAGTTTAAGTAAATATGTAGGACTGTAAAGTCAGTCCTTCTGTCAAGTTTGTTATATGGACGGTAGGGTTTATAGCAGGGACGCTTGGGACCGGTAGGCTCTTAGTCTCACAAAAAAACACTGAAAATCAATAGCAATTCTCTTGGACTCCTGTTCCTATCTGTGTGTCCCTTCTACTGCAGCAGCATGGAGATGGCCACTCTAGATTTATTGTGCTTATTAGATTGCTCAGTTTCATTTTGAATTGAGTAGGTGATGGCAGCCTGGGGGGAGTGGTCAGTACGCTGGAGGGCAGGGCCGCTGTTCAGTGGGACCTAGGGACAAGTGGACTGACAGGAACCTCGTGAAGTTCAAAGAAAGGAAAATGTCCCATGTTTGGGGTGGAGTGATCCCCATGCAGCAGGGCAGGGTG
The DNA here is from genome assembly GCF_964211835.1 of Anser anser. NCBI lineage: Eukaryota > Metazoa > Chordata > Aves > Anseriformes > Anatidae > Anser > Anser anser. The sequence goes on from NC_139721.1 coordinate 61,709,701, forward strand.
GGCACTTGAGTTGCTAGAAAGCAGCTTTGCAGAAAAGGGCCTGATTGCTCTGGTTGACAACAGGTTGGACGTCGATCAGCAGGGTGCCTTTGCAACAAAGGCCATCTGCAAGCTGGGGTCTCTTGGTAAAAGCATAGCTGCCAGGTCAAGGAAAGTGATTTTTCCCCTCTATTTGGCATTTGAGATCACATCTGGAATACTGTGTATGGTTTTGGGCTCCCCGGTACAAGGAAGACTTGAACAAATCAGAGCGGAGTGCAGCAGAGGGCCACGAAGCTGGCGCCAGGCTCCTGGAGTGATGGGCAAGGAGAAGCTGCGGGAGCTGGGTTTGCTCAGCGTTAGGAAGAGATGGCTGTTCACAGCCCCCAGATGGGGAACGTGGGGAAGACAGAGCTGAACTCTGCTCGGAGCTGCGCAGGTGAGCTCTAGGAGGCAGGACTGCAGGTGTGCTCACTTCCACTATAGACACTGAGGCAGCAGAGGTACCGCCTTGCTAGCTGTCTGTCCGCTCAGCTCCCCCACCTATGTCCTAGCCATGCCTGCTAGTGGTAAGACTGGAATTGTATTCATCGCTTGTCCACTGGAAGATGGGAGGGCCAGTCCGTTCCTGCTTCTTCTCTCCATGGTGCTGCTAATATTGTAGTTTTACTTGCTTTACAGTATTTTTCTTATAAGATAAGGCGTTTTCTAGACTCCTTGGGAATATTTGGTAGAAAAACAGTTCTTCTTTCATATGTCTCTTCTTCCCAGCCTGGCTGGGAGAAGTCCAACTCTTTTAACATCATTTGGAATGAGAAATGAACAACTGCTGCATCTCTCCGTGTGAATGAGGAACAGCTGGCTACTGGTAAGAGGAGGAAGGTGTTCTGTGCAGATTGTGAGGCAGATGAAGAGCCCCATGGACAATGGTTCAACGAGAGAAAAAAATTAAGAGGGTGGTGAGGAATGTCCTAGTAAACAAGAGTGCTTACTGTCTTCTCTGCTTCTACACTTCCCAGGAAGAAAGGCCTGTAGCTCCTTCTCCAGTGATGTCCTAGCTGCCTTGGACATCCACTAGAGGGGCACTGTCCTCTTCTGGAGAAGAAGTGAAAGAACCTGGAAATAACTTCTAGGTTTAGTTTATACATACATACATATATATATATATATATATGATATATAAAAGTGTATTTTTTGATCTATTTCTTCATTTTTATTAACAACAAAAGTGTTAAGTTCTTAATGAGGCTTTCCTTTGTAAGGTCCATTAAAGACAGTGTCTCACTTTCAGAACAGTTAGCAATGAGCTTCTTTTTCAGGGCAAACCTTTGTTCTTCATTTCTTTTGCATATCTCCTGTGTTTCTCCTAGGAGGTCTCTTTGTACATGCTCAAAAAGAAGAGGCCTCTTAGTTATCTAGAAGTAACTAAGCTCTTCAATAAGTTGTGACAGTTATTTCTAGCATATAGTCCCTACTGTAAAGGTGGATATGTCTAAATTGAGGCTGTCAAAAGGGATTGTGAACTGCATTTCACAATGCTATAAGAACATGTAGACAAGTCTCTCAGAAGACCTCAATACTGGTATTACATGGAACTGCTGAGCTGCTTGCTGAGGCTCCCTGTACCTGCATCATTTATTGAAACATTACTACTTATTTATGTTCTGATGCTAAAGTAAATGTCCGTTTTGTTTTGCAGATTTTACAGGCTTTTTCCTTGGTACTTTACTTGGTGCTTGGTACTTCCATAGCACTCTGCTTCATTCTCCAATGACTGGGGTTTCTCTGTCTAAAGGATGGCTGAAGGTAGTAAAGACTTAGTTTGCTTTGTGTTAGCTATAGCTGTCTGGCTCAAGGGCGATCGTCTCTGGCTCTGCATACTTATTCAGCTCATCCACTTGTTCCCTTGGGATTTTTCTAAGTGTGATGAGCTGGAGCTGAAGATGTGCTTATTGCCCGCACGTACAGAATTTGGTAAATATACCACGTCTCTCAACGTACAGCTGAGATTTTGGATTCTTGCAAATCTGTGTAGTGGGAAGGGCTTATTTCTATTTAAATACACTCAGTTCCCATGTAGAGATGTTTCATGAATAGATTCTGAAGCATTTTGCAAAATGACTGAATTCTACCTCCATTACGTACATATGGAAACTATACAGGCAAAAATGATTTGCCTTGTCTTTCAGACGCTGAGGATGGAACCTGAATTTCTTTAGTTCCTTATTCACTGAATGATACTATTTTCCTTAAATAGTAATTTTTTCCCAAAAGTTTTATAAATAATTTGGATAGCCTACTAAATATGTATGCTCTAAAGTACTTAGACAGTTCCTTTTCATCTGGCACAGCATGGAGCTAGCAGTTTTATCCTTAATCTACCCACAAAATATGTGACTACTGTGTTCAATTTATACAGAGCCCTATTCTTAGATTGTATTAAAGTTTATGAAAAAGTGTTAGCTTTATTTCACGAAATTAATCACTTCTGGTTAAAAAAAAAAAAAGGAGGGCAAATAAGAAGGTTCTGAACTTTACTTGCACTGTACCTGTTCATTCAAGGACTTTTGAGTTTCTACTTGATCAGGTTCCTTTAGTTACCACAAAATGCAAAAAAGCTAAAAAAAAAAAAAGAAAAAAAATTGTCTTTACTGGCTTACCTGAGTTTTATTTTCTTTCCGTTTTCTCAATAAATAAAATATTTTTGTGGAAATGGATAAGTGTATTAAATACTTTTTTTTAAAAATTATTTCAAATGAAATTTCTTCACAATCATGTTTGTGAAGGCAATTCCTGAATTCAGTGCATAGTGATTATATTATAAAATTGCATGAATTATTGGATTTTGTCAGTTAAGGAAGTAGACTGGGGAAAAATAGTCCACGCTCTGTATTCCCAGGCACACGGTGCAGCACTTCAGCGTCTGTGCTGCTGGTTCTGTAATGGCTGTGCGTGGTTAATTCCTTCTCTTGGTAGGGTGCGGGTGAAGGATGGGCTGCTGCAAGGGAACCTTGCCTAGGGCAGTTGTTGCGAGTTTGGGACTTGTCAGTGGGATAACCACGTATTGTTTGTGGGCAGGGTGGTCTCGTTCCTGGTGGGGTGTGAAGATTGCCATCTGCCTCAACCTCGGGAGCCTTCTGTGTATGTACAAGAAGCTACCAGTGATAGTCTCAGGCTTCCTATGAATTTATGGAGTGCCATGGGTGGTGACTTAGTGGATCTGATCTGCTGGATTAGTATGAGCTCTTAGTGTAGAGGAGGGTGAGTTGAGTCATAAAATTCTTGATTTGAGCATTTCAGTGCAAGTCGTCAGATTTGCCTTTCTGGTTTTTGAAAAAAGCCTTCAAGGACGGGAGGGAGGTGCAGCGTTTCTCTTTGCCACCAAATTGCAGGTTGTATCTTTTGATACCTTGCTTCTGCGACAAGATTACAAAAGGAAACATAAAGAAACTGATCCAATCTGCTCTGAGGCCTTGGAGAGCTCTTGGATATTTATTATCTACCACACTCTAAAGAAAGAAAAAAAAACAACAACCACACAACAAAAACCACCAAAGGGCTGTTTCTTGTTTTGATCTTAATTTAAATATTGCTGCATTTTGCATTCACCTTTGTACATATGATCCATAGCTATTTACTTAATATTTAGTAATTGCGTGCGCAGGCTGAAATGTTACTTACAATATGCAGTGCAAATATTTACACAGGAAGACAGTCTTTTGACCCATGTTGTCTAGGAACTATCAAGGTGATGTTTTTTGTATTTTGCAGAACCTTATCTCATATTTTAAAGATAGGCTTATTATTTAACAGAGATCAGTGTGTATGGATTTGGAATTAAGTATTTTCACTGCACTTCTGTTTTTTCTTAAACCTTTTGTCGTGCTTTTTTAAGAGTGGATTTATGCTGTATGTCTTCTAGACAGCGCAAGATAATATCCTACCCTTGGAGTTTTGGCTTCTTCAACTAGTTAGTACCTGGTTGTTCTGCGAGGTGTCGGTCTAGATGTGGCCCCTTCACTACCTGCTTCTTGTGGAGCTGGTAAAAGAGGTGAGAAATACAAAGGCCATAGGGTTCGGAGAGTTAGAATATCCTCTGGGACACTTAGAAGCAAGGACAGGTTATTTTGTGGGAAAAGGAATAGATACTACAGGGCTGCCTACAGAGAAGGAAAGAACAAAGAAGCAGTGGCAGAAAAAACTTTTTAGCTTATCCTGTCACCTTATTTCTGAAGTCAACTGTATTTTACCCTTTTGAGTCTGAGAGTTAATAAGTTTGAGGGTTTCTTTTTTTATTATTATTTTTTAATTTTAAGTAGGTTTATAACAGTGGCCAAAGAAACTGTTAATTCTTTTTTCTTTTTTTTTTTTTCTTTCTATTGAGCAAAGATTCTCTGTGGCTTGGATCATAGTGTACTGTTGATAACTAAATTCCATTTCAACGTAAAAGGAATACAGTATCCAAATGCTTTCAGGTCCTAAACTGCAATGTTTTCCACTTGCAGATTTTTCTCTAGGTTATCTACAAATGTATATAATAATAATTAATATTAACAAAGGTATGGTATATTTAGTGACTATAATGGTTTACATTATTAAAGAACAAGTAGCACAAACCTAGGAAAGAAAGAAGCCTATTGAAGAAGTCAAAGAAGGCCACTGACTTCCCAGTGAAGGCAAGTGCTTATTCATTAGTCTGCCAGGTTCAGGTTATGATCCACGGTTTTGATGGCAGTACAGGTTTCTCTATCCCATTGCAAGGACAGGGGTTCAGAGGCATTGCTCTCCACTTCATATGTTTCTGACTGCCAGGTTGGGACAAAGCCTGACACGTTGCTCCCCATTCCTCTTGGTTCCCAGCTCATTAGTCGATCAACTTGATTATTTTGTTTATTTAAAGATGCGAAGGAATTGCAGTGACAGATTGGGCTTAAGCCACACTAATTCAGTGTCCACTGAAAACAGGAGGATTAAGAGGAAGGTGCAAGAAGCCTCCCAGTCTTTGCTTGGTTCGAGTTTTGGGTTAAACTCTGGAACATGATATTTAATAGATCTTTGAAAATTATTAGAGCTCTGGATATTTTTGTTACCCCATATAAATGTCTAATCCTTTTTGCAGCCTCGCTAAGTCCTCAGCCTTAATGACATTTTGTAGCAGTTAGTTCCACTGTCTAATTATGAATTGTATGATAGAGTATTGCCTATTTATAATGTTTAAATTTCACTGGAAGTCCCTTGTGTTAAGAGTTGCAGAGAACAGAAGCTTTCCTTACTTTTCTGCCTTAAGGGCCTTGTGACTAATCTGTTCGTTTCAGGGATTTGCCTCTCATAGGAGAAACCCAACTGCACAATATTCAACTTAGAGTTTCTGAAAGTTTTTCGCAAGCTAATTACAAAGCCATTGTAATGAGCCTTGAGATTCCAGTGTCATTGATCTCTTACGTTTGAGAGAATTTGGCTCTAAGGTTTTGGTCAACAGCAGATTAAGTTTTATTTTCAGAAAAGTGCTTCAGTGCTACAGGTTGCTGCCCTCAGGTGGAGTGCTGCATTTGCATAGACACCTCCAAAAAAAAAACTGCCAACAGTAACAAATCAATGGAGGGCTTCTTCTGAACATGGATTTCAGAGGCTGCTCAAGTGCAGTGACAGCCTGGTCACAGAAATGCTAATTAATTTCTCCAGAATCTTTTTTTTTTTTTTTTTAACTTCCAGACTTTCCTATAATGTGACCCCAGGTTAGAGAGAACTAATTGAACTGTAAAGACTAAGTGTGTCATCACTGTTATCTGAAACTTTATATAGAATTTAGTGGTTGTCAGTTTCTTGGTGTATTTCTACTTTGTCTGGATTGATCACAGGATATTTTGTTGCTATTGACTGTTCTACTGCTGTTAGTCAAAATTTACATAAAGAGACTGCTTCGGGCACAAACCATCCAGGTTAGATGACTATTTGTATACCGATAATACCACAAAAATACTATTCGTATACTGACATACCGCTGTCTCCCTAAAAGATACACATACATGTTTTCACACGTGCTCCACGTGACATTCACACAGTTGGAAGAGCACTTGTCTCAAAATGGTCGAGAGCAGTGAGTATATCAGCACAAATCTCATCTTCTCATACGTAAATCAACAGAACTGAAATAAATAATTTATTTATGTCTGCTTTTCAGTGAAGATAAAGCCACTTCCTAAACTAGATCAGTAGAAGGCAAAGATCACTGTAAAATCAAAGCACATTTAAAGTTTTTCCATCACCCACATCCCTGCCCAAGGCATGGATGGCTGTAGTTGCTAAAATAAGTTCATTTAATGAATGACTGTACTTCTTGCTTACAAATTACAGCTATCCTTCCTTCCTCTCTGGAGATGCAAATGGTGCCCTCTAGGGCCCTGGACTGCCCGATGTGTCTTTACTTGCTCTGCGACAAGGCTGAATTTTGTGTCCAGTGGGTTGATCTGTCTAAACCTTGCTAGGGAAGACTGGGGCTTTGTAATCCTCTTAGCTTCTCTGACAAGGAGTAAATCAAGTTGGAGCCAGTCACTTTTTTTTCCTGTGGAAAAGATATCCTGACAGTTCTTCAGAGTGATAGACTATAATTACCTCGTATTTGTTTGTATTCTAAATATTCCTTAAAGTAGATAAAACGATGCAGCTGGCAGGATGAATTTCAACGACTGTGCCGACTGCAGGCTGGCTGTGGTACTAGTTTGTGCTCTGAACTTCTTATATGGACTGAAGGTATGTAACGTTTACCTTTGAGTCATGAGGTGTAACGGGGCCTTTGGTCTGCAGGCCACAAGGAGCCTCAAACGTAGCTTGCTGTCTGGCTGGCTAAGGCTTGTCACAGCTCCTTGTCACCTTCACCTTTGCAGACCTCTCGGCCCACCTCTGACCTCTGCCACTGCTTAGAGTTGTTTGGAGGACAGAGGGCCTCGCATTCGGGAGAAGTGCTTGGCGTGGTTAAAAACATCGTGTCTTTATATCCTAACGTTAATAATTTCTCTTGATTTGCTTAGAGTTCGTTATGAATAGTTTTACTTCTATATGTAGGCCGAGTGTCTCCTGTTTTGTTACTTGTCCTTTCAATTTGCATTGAGTGGGTCTTGGAAGATGAGGTAACCCAAGGGTTTTCAAACATACTCCTGGCTGCTAGACACTGGAGAAAATAGTACCCAAAGTTGACTTCAAGTTTTAATCACATCAAGTGCCTGTGAAGAATGAAACAATAATAATAAATATTGTCTGGTAGTGCAAATAAGGAAGAAAAAAAAATCATATTTTTCTAAGAATTTTTTCCATATTGATATGTTGAATATTACAAAAACCCCATAGTCTGCAGACAGTATTTACTAGCACAGTCTCAGAACTGCTTTTAACCTTCAGACAAACGTTGTCCTGCTGTTTTAACCTTCCAAGACAGACAAGGATACATAACTCCTATAACGTAGTTCCCTATCTGGTCTTCTAAAACAAGTGAGAAACACAGAGGGAAAAAAAACCAACAAACCAGCAACATATATTTGCCCTATGCAAATATAAAATGAGCTTTGTTGTCTGATATTTTGGGAGAGGTGATGTTAAAAAGAGGTACATAATAATAAAAGTACAGAATTATATTACGTCGTATAATATGATTAAGTCCTGCATAGCATTCAGCCACGTATTTACCTGACAGAATAGGAGGACTGTAGGTGCCAGTTTTCTGATGGTGGTGTGCCTGCCTCTTTGTTGGCTGGTGTGCTTTCTTCCTTCATATATCTGCTGTTGGTCAAACTGATGTGTTCCCATCTCCAAAGTCTAGGGTTACATTAATAGTCTTGAATGTCTGCTCATGTAAATTATCTCATTTTGTTGTTGTCTATCCAGAAAATCAGAACTTTGCTCTTTATTGCTAGAGATTAAGCAGTTGTTTCTTTTCCTTTGGCTTATACTTGTTTTAATAGCTGTTGAAGATCTGCTTCGCTTTCAGAAGACTGACCACAAAAGAAACCTGGGTGTGTTGCCCGATCTAGATTTGACAGCTGAATATGTCAGTGCTCAATCTACTAATTTTCTTTGTGAAAGCTAAATGGCAACCAGGTGCTTGGATACATTGCAGAAGTAGTAGTTTTTGATTTTGTATGTCACTTTATAATACATTACACATTTTTAATCAATTTGTAGCATTAGCCAGAAAAGAAGATACATTTTGTTATGGAAAAGTATTAAACCTTTGCCACTTGTAATATTATAAAGATGCGACAGGGCTTTATTATTATTATTTTTTTATATTGGTAGAATTTTTTATATCACTTTCTCCTTATGTTTTAACAAACAGCGTGCTAGGTGTCTTGCAAACAGGTAAAGTTCCATGTATTTGAAGGGCTAACAGTGTAAACAGGTGACCTTCAAACAAACCAGTAGAAGGTAGGAACATGGGAAATCAGAGGTCGGCTGCAAAGTTGCTTTTGCAGGCTCTGGAATACAAGAATTTGTGTGTGAACCTTTTTCTGACTCCAGATTAGACTACACTGCTCTGCTTGAAATGCTAAGGTTTGCATCTCTTTGATAAATGCCTTTAAATGATAATCGCTACCCTACATTTAAACTTTTCCTCTTGCTACTGGATATGTGTATTACATCAAGTGTTTGTAACTTGGAGGTGTCATGCAGACCTCTGTCGTTAAAAACTAAAGGTGTAGAGGTTTACTACTGCACTGGGTATTTACTAGGTGATCTTACATATACCCAAAATCTACGTTCAAATACAAGTTAGCGTGTGTATGATTCTTTTCAAATGTATTCATTATTTTTCATTATTATTTGTATTTCATTTACAACATGACATTCGCAAAGTGCATTGAACCTTATAGTGATAAACTGTGCTGGACTGACTTGGAGCTGGTTGGGCTTCAGATTTGTATGAAAGCTTCAAGGAGTTTTACTGAAATAGAATATATAATTTAGCGTATATAGTTCATTTTCCCATAAAATTAGAAAAAAATGGAATTTCTCGGGGGAGAGAAAGCAAGTGGACATGGGAACAAGATACTTAAAATAATATTTAGTTTTAATTTAATGCTATGTGGTTCTAGTTTGCTTTTATTCCGTAATGAGAATATAGAAAAGGTTGTATTCATGCACGCTATTTCTCCAAATTATACTTTAAAACCAGATCTAACAGTAGTGATTATACTATACATTTTATTTTTCTTCTTTCAAATCTTACCCATTTTGTATTTGAAAGCCAAAACTGTCAGTGGTCTGTTTACTTTATCTCACTCATATGCAATGGAAATAAGTGGCATTTGTAGAACACACAAACTATTTTTGCCTGAATGCTCCATTTATGATTTATAGCCAACATGTATCCCTGATTTTCTTTTGAGAATGATCTTTATTGTCTTTGTGTACTAACTCATTGCAGAAGCACTTGTCTATTTTGAGCTAAACCAGACCTCTTGTAAAAAGTATCAAATTATTTCATCATGTTGAAAATGAAAAGCTATAATTACTTGTAATTGGGCTTCAGAATTTTTGAAAATTGGGAAATTCTTTTCCAGAGGTTTAAGATCACTCCAAATCATAACCTGTGGAAAATAGGAAATAATTTTCTGTTCAATTTAAAAGTGATTTAATTTACACTTTTGACAGCTATTTTCCTTTGATATTTGGGTAGGGAAAATCATTCAGCTGTGGTGGTTATTGCTAAAAATCTTTTCTGTGGTCCTGTATGCTGAATGGTTCACAACTTTACTTTGGTTTCTTTAAGCCCAAGCAGAATCTAATGCAGTTCAAAGAAGTATGTGCAGTTGTTTTGGACTGCTTGAATATATTAAGCTGTGTTTATTTATTTAGTTGTTTGTTTCCTGGTCTCTGAAGTTATTTCATCCTCTTTTAATAAAGAGCACGATGTTCTTCCATGTTTTAGTTTTTGTAAGTTTAAGTGGAAGCTGGAAAAAAAAAAAGATGTACTTTGTAGATTTTTTTGTATGTTTCTGTATGAAGATCCTGTTTAACAATGACGAATTCAAATACCTAAATTCATTAATATAATAATGATAGTAAATGTTGCAAAGAACATGCTGCCTATTTACCTTTATGTTTATTTGTTTTAGTTTAGCTGAGTAGGTAGAGTAACTGGTGCAAGATCACATCATGCCCAGTTCAGGAAGCAACCAAGACAGATCTTCCAAGGAGGTAACATCTTGAGACAGCAGAGGGTTCAGAGGTTGAACCTCCAGCCAAGCAGAAACTGAATATAAGGTGAAATAGCAGGCTGGGACTGACAACAAGAGGCACGTCGGCTAACTTCGGCACCTTCAGGCTTGAGGTTAAAACTGGGTGCTGAGTATGGAGAAGTGTTTTTCAGCACCAACTGTGGGGTAGGGAAAGTATACCTTACTGTAAGCCTTGGCTCTTCCTTCTTCATCCACAGCCCCGAATAGAAATCAGCTTTGTGTTCCCACCCAGGAGTCATGAGGATAGAGCTCTAGGCAACCCAACATTATCTTTCGGCACTCGTGCGATGTCAGAGGTGTGCTTTCTAGGAGTTACGGAGACCTGATCTTGCAAGAGCCTCTGACTTTCTCTCTGGTGGAATCCATCTGATTTCTGTGTGATGATTTTTTTTATAATCCCATTGAATTGGTCTTGTTTTAAAAAAAAAAAAAAGTCATTCAAAAATAATCACAAATTCTTACAGGGGAAGCAGGTAGAATCTCTTAGAGCTAAGAGAAAGTTGGACATCATATACTGGCATTATGCAGCCACCTTCATCTTTCATTGACTGTCTGGCAGTCTGCAGCTGTCATTCATTGACAGTTTGGTTTGTGCGATAATACATTTTGTGAATTAAAATGGTATAGTTTATCAGCTTTAAATTCAATTCAGCCAGAGGCCAAGTTCACATTCGTATTACTACGACTTTTAAATTTGGGTAGCCCATTGAAGGACTGCATCTTTTGATGGTAGGATACAATCATTTTCTTGTAATGTGGTTTTACTGTGTACAGTTCTTCAGTTCTTTTTTTTTTTCCTTTTTTTGAAAGAACATGATACCATGTTTTCCCAAGATTAGCAATATTCTTAAAATTATTTTGGAGCTGTTATGACTGTAAGATGACTATACTAGATTTTTTTTTTTTTTTTTTTGGCTTCTTGCCAACAGCTGCTGTGGAAAGTAAATCTTCATGCGAAGAAGTGTGTGTTCTTTTTGAAGGTTAACCAGGGCCTGCAGAGCACAGCCTAAGCATCTGGCTCATGAGATTAAAAAGCTTTGAAGGAAAGGCCTGTAGATCTAAGAGGGTTAGTAACCACCTTAAAAAAACTGTTAGGTGAGAACAGAGAGCCTAAAAAACGGGGGAAAAATTGATCAGCAGGAAAAGTTGTCTTTTTTAGTGAAGAAGAAGTATAAGGCTATAGTGAGAATGGATAAAAATCAGGCTCTTAGACTTGACAAAGGATATTAAAGCAAGTAATGAGAGGTCTGGCAGGTGATTACTCTGAAGGTTATACCTAGGATAGATCTTATTAAATATTTTCATTATTGACCTTGCTGCACACAGACGAAAAACAAAATTGTAGTTATGAAAACCTGCCGATGACATAGTGTTGGGAGACACTGCCGGTATGCTGGAGGGTTCGAATACCTCAGGAGCTGCATGAGACTGAGGTCTAGGGCAGTAGAAATTGGACAACACATAATATGAATGCAAGGTTGGATCACTTATAGATTAGCAAGGTTTTTTGATAACATCTGAGAGCTTGTTGGGTGGAGGGACCCCAGCACGTTTCTTCTTCTTCAGCAGTGCCTCCGTTACAGACCTGAATTTAATGAGTTTGCTGTTTTCTGTTTTGACTTATTTCCTGATGAAGGCAGTCCCCATGATGCCTGAGTCCTGACAGTTTATTAAAAATAAAAGTGAAATTTATTTTTTAAATTATTTAAATTATTATCTTATCATTTATTAATTTAAACTATTTTATTTAAATTGTGTTTCTACTTATTTATTTATTTAAATTATTATTTTATTATTTTAATTATTAATTTAGCAAATTTACTAAATCTATATAATGGTCTATTTTTATGCTTGTGATGGATTTCCATAGCAGGATTTATCCTTATAATTAGAAAAATTCTGAGGAGGAAATTACATGTAAATTTATTTAGACTTGCTCTTTTTTTCTCCCCCTCCTTTTTTTTTCTTTGATCATATCAGAGAACATTGAGCACTATTCCATCAGTTAGCTGAGCAGATACGTGGCAGTATGTGACACAGTGATCTTTTGGACCATGTTGGTGACTGCTATCCACGTAAAAAGGATATCTGAAACAATTTTCTTGATGGTGCTTCAGGTTTTGTTTGAAGTAGGCTTCTATCTTGAGACATACACATCAAAAATGTAGGAAATAATCCAATACCATTTCTGAAGTTACCACATTTTCTGTGGGGCTGAATTTAGCAGAATCGCTTGCCGTATTTTTGCTCTCTATCTGGTGGGTCTTTTTGTAGGCGGAAGACTGTGTTGTGTATTTTAGTGTTTTTCTGTACAGTGTGGAGTAACTTTTAATATCCCCTTGTAGTTTGTTAGAGAAAATAGTGATTTTATGTATCTGTAATTCTGTGCTTTATATATGAATTACTGTACTGTTACTTAAAATCGTTTGCAGTAAGATAATTCTGACTTCCCTTTAAGTTGAGCCTAAGAAAATATCTGTAAATTAGCACTAATGGTCAGTGTGGCTGGAAGAGAAACTCTTTCATGTTTGGAATTGACTGTAAGATTGAACTTACTCCAATTTATTGCAAAGTCAATATTCAGCTTAAAAATTAAAAAGGTTAATAATTATTAGGTTTTCAGAGGAAAGTACTAGTGTTATGACCTGCCTAACATCACACAGCTACAAAAATGCTATAAAATGATTTTTTAAGCTTATATTTATAGTGAGTAGATCGCTCATTCCTTCATCTCACTACTTATGCATCCATGAACTGTTAATTAATACTTTTGCAGTAATTACAGAATATTTTAAATATACATTATTCTTCTGAATTTTAAAAGATCAGGATTTTTTTATTAATTTAAAAGGATAATAGGACTGACCCACACTTTCATCAACTCTTTAATAAAGAGGTACTTTTTTAGATCATTTACATTTTTACATTTTGATCTCTAGGAAGTCTTACTTTTTTTTTCTATACTTTTTTCCATTTACTCTTCTAAGCTGGGTCACCATTGTATCAAAAAAGGTCATTGTTCTCCATAAAAAGGTGAGTGATTGCCTGCGAGTATTGATACCAGGAGAAAGTGTATCCTGACTCTTGACTTCTGGCATGGAGTTTTCTTTATACGGTGTGGAAAATTCAAAGGTTAAGCTTGTAAGAAGAGATAACACCTTTTACTAGACTAGTTTACAGTTAGAAAAGACACACAGGTTAGGCTTATCAGAAGAATTGGGACAAAAGATGGTTGCCACTTTTGGTGCAGGGGAATGGTATCAACAAGGGAGGCAGCAGAAGACGAGAGAGGTAGAAATCAAAAGGTCCCAGACGATTCCTGCAGGACACCCATCGGTGGCTGTGTGATCTCCTCCTTCCAAGGTCAGCTCCCTGAAGGCAAGCAGCATGCTGCCAAGGAGATGCATACATTTGGACGAGAGAGGCATAGCAAGCAGTGAGAGGGGCTAGAAATAATAAATGTTATTAAAAATCTTAGTCATTGGCATTGAATTTGAAAACCATATAAAACATCCCATTTATTTGATGATAAAGCAGGCTGTAGATGGTTCTTTAAATCTTTCGCTCTTTAAAATTCAAGTTAATTTTCATGTGATGTGGTTTTATGATGTATAAAGTTATATGTATCTTCATATAATGCGCACGTGTATGTAAGTAGCGTGCCTTGGCTTGTGCATGATGTGAAAGTATCTGGATTTCCTTAAGTTCCTGTTTTTAAGGCAGTTTTTAATAATATCCCTTGTGGATTTTTGTTCTGTGCTTGTTTAAAAACAAAAAATAAAGATAGCAATGCGCTTACTTTAGACATTCAAATAATGGCTAACTCCAAATGGGTAGTTGAGATATAACACTGTGTAAATAGTTTATTTTCCTATGTCATGGCTAGATTGATTGACTGAAAGCTATGCACGTTCAGGAATTTTGCTAGACAGCACAAACATTGAAGCTGGAGGCACAGATGCTGGGTGAAAGGAACCGCTAGCCTGTTCCTGGTTAAATGTGCTTTGTGGGCTTGAGTGGGTGATCTTCAGTAAGCTGTTTGTTTATAAATCTGTATTTGTGAGTTACTCACTCACATATGATACAAATCATGACCCAGTTCACAGAGCTGAATAGGTTATGCAAATATTTCCACAGGTTGTTTGCAACCAAGTAACTCGATCCATGGCAGCACTCACCTGCTCACCTGTTCCACATTAATGTGTGTAGGAGTACCCTTAATTTTGGTTGCCTTGTGTTTGCCACAGCTGTTTGACCTTTCCTTTCTGTCGACCCAGTAATGAGAGGTGTGGAGGGGTAAGTTTTCCCTGACTGCAGTGAGAACTGAAGGCAAGCTGCATCTGATTGGGACGGGTCTTTTGTTGTTTGTTTCTGCACTATGTTATTGGTTACATCATATTTTTGCATAGTGTTGTTTCTTCTTTTTGATTAGCTTCCAAACACATAGCTTGTGTGATGTCCTTGGAGATTTTTATGTCATAGTAGATAGGTGAATACAATATTTAAAGGCAGGGTACTGGTTAATAATTCCTGAATGGTTCACAGGTTTGTATATGTTCACATATCCTATTAATAAAACTAAAGAAAGCAATGCACGATAATTTAAGGCTAATTCATAAAGAAGAAGAAAAGGTACTTAACTAACTGCATTCTTTACTTGAGATTGAGTATCAGATTTTATTTGGGTTTTTCTTCATGTGAACAGCAACAGAACCAACTGAGCCACGTTCTGTCCTTCATCACGCTATTCAATCTAAAAATATTTTCTTATATTTTGTTTCTTTCAGAGCACCTGGTAAAACCCTAATAAATGCAGCAAATTAGAAGAAGGAAATGAAATAGCCTACCATGGGCTATGTTTAATTGGGTGATCTGAGAAGCATTTCTTGATCCCAGTCAACCTTTTCTTTTGATTCCATATTAAGGTGAAATGTTCAGAGATTTTCTAATTCCCCTACACAGGTAGTTCTACCTACACAGGTAGTTCAGACATTTCTAATTCCCCTACACAGCTCCATGTGTTTCTCAAGGAGAGAAGAGTGCTTGAAACCAGCATACAATGAAACCCTTACAAAGCAGATGTTTTACCCGGTATGCTGGTGTAAAGTGTTAGGTGTTACAAGCGAAGCAGCAAGATGCTGTTCCTAAACAGAAGGGAGAAGCGCCTACAGTTTCTGTGATCCCTTACAAGTTGCAAAGCAAAACCCGTGTCACCATTCCTAGCGCCGTATCTCCTCTCTGGACTTTGTAGTTCGTGTTCGTCTCACGAGGAGCCTGTAGAGCAAAGCAAAGCATTTGTTCAGGCGCACCGCTGCTAACTGTGATTTAACAAGGGCAGAAGGGAGCCACAGCCCTACTCTGGCGCTCCTGCCTTCGCTGTGGCCTAACGACCAGGGCGCCAGCCCGCTGCGGGCCCTGCTCTGAACTGTGGTGGCTTCCTTCATGTAGCACATCATCTCCCGTCACCTGCGCTAGCTGCGCCTGCCTGTCAGCGCAGACAGGCTGCTTGACATATAACTGAAGGAAAAAAGACGTTGTACTGGAAAATGCGTCAGCTCCACCCAGCCACTAACTCTCTTTCTACTTCTTATGAATGCCCTAGCACTTAGTTTATGAGAGGAGTCCTCGTGAATACGTAATACCCTCCAGCACGAGTGCTGCTTGCCTGCAGGCTGGTCTGCGGTGTGTCAGTGCTTCGTGTATCAGGCTGGGCACCGAAATTAGCCATGGTAAAGCCAGCGCTCAGCAGACCTGCATGCAGTTCATCCGGGCACTCAGACACAGAACAACGCCTTGTAAGTTTGCTGCATTCTTCTAATTTCTGTAAATCCACGGCTGGATTCCATTAGCACGTAATTGCAGATGGTCATCAGATTCCCCCCAGAAAACAGCTTGACCAAACCCCCGTACCAGAAATGATCTGCTGCGCCCTGCTCGAATGCGTTTCAGCGCTGGCAACCCAGCCGAGGAAAAGATTTGTCTGCACATATAACTAAGAGTCAAGGACTTTTTGGTCAGGGGAGGTAGGATTATGTGAAGTCGCTCTGTGCCCCTGGCTCACTTTCCTCGGGCAAATTACTGAAGTCAGCAATTTCAAACTTAGGAGGCTGGAGTTAGGTGTTGACAGCCATCTTTAAGTACCTAAATAAGTGGTCTCATTTTAAGAGGTCCTGAGCACACAATTCTTTCTGACTTCAAAAGAAGCTGCAAATGCTGTGTCCACTTTGATTAATTGGAAGGCTGACCATCAAAGTGAAATTATGTTGCCAAGCTAAAGGGAAAGAAATAAAGACTTAGCACACTGTATAAATCAATCGCAGATCAGAGTTTACTGGGTACAGAATGTACAGCATCTTTTGTGCCCTTTTGTACTTTCTGAATCTCACTGGGCCCAAAACTACAACAGAAAGCCCGGCACAATTTGTGAAATATGGTAATGCCCAGAAACATTTGCCAGTTTAGCCACTGAAAAATAGATATGGCTGCTCAAAATTTATACTGCTTGCTAGGGCCTTAGGTGAAAGGAAAAGGAAATTTTAAAATGCTTATTTTTTTCATTCGAAGGTAATGTCTTAAATCCTTGAGAGATGAACAGCCTACTCCCTTCCCCTACTTTGATCGATCTGTCTTTGAGGCGTGATTTACACCTTATTATAGTACTTCAGGTTATGCCCCCTGTTCCTGAAAGTTTTGTGGAGATAGGTGTCTGGGGAGGGGAAAAAAAAAAGTCCTGGTAAGTGCCCTGATGGAGAGAAAGGATCCAGTGTGTATATATATATATATATGTGTGTGTGTGTGTGTGTGTGTGTGTTGCTCGTGGTTGCCAGTCCTTGCAGCCAGGGAAAGCTCTGTGCAATGAAAACTGCAGCTGGGGATTGAATCACTCAAGAGGCATAAAACCACGAGAAGCCAGAATTTGCTAACACCACTGTTCATAGAATTACAGTTTTCTTTAGGGCTCGGTTTGCTGGCTCTTACATCCTTATCACGTTTTCTGGGTTGTCAACGCATTCAGACAAACTGGAGTGCCAGGTTTAAACATGGCAATGTGGGCTGAGGAATCAGCACTGCTGTCACTCAGCACTAGCGCAAATTTAGCTCAAATTGGATGGTCAGTAACGAGAAGTGGAAGGTTTCTACCAGAAGCGCGTCACCTTACTCATCTTAGCAGCTCCTTACCACCACCACCCAGGTACTGGTCTGCAGCACTGCCCCTTGAGTCCTCTGGAGCACCTTTTGGTAACAGAGGCTGCTCCCGTGGTGTCTGTGGGTGGGGAAGCAGGAGTCGCTTCAGACCTTCCTGCCTGGCCTTTGGGGTCAGGAAATGGGAAAGCTCTCTCTTTTATCTTCATTCTCTCCAGTACTTCGGTATACAGCTGAAGGCTAGGCGGTCAGTTTTTGTCATGGCTCCTTTATAGTGCTGGAATGCACTACTGCTATCTGATAAGTCAAGCAGCATGAGTGATTATTAAAAAGAATTGTTTATATGAATACGACAGTGAAATAGGTTACTCACACAGGCTAAGTGACCCAATTACTCTGATCTTGAACGTGTAGAGATGTGCTATCTTGCTGCACCTAATGGAGAAAAAAAAACCCGTTTATTGTGAAATGCTGAGTAAGTTTTCAAAGCTTTCTTTTATTATTTCCTTCAGTAGTGCTAGTACCCTGCTGATGGGAAGCCACGGGAGAGTTCCCTGATGCTGTGGTTCATATTCTTCTCTCTAGGGAAGAGAGCTGTTGTAACACCCTTAATAGGTGACCGTTTCCTGTGGTGAGTGCTGGTCTATCCAGATCTTCCTGTCAGAAAGTTTAACCAGATGCAAGTGAAGTGATACCACTAGGTCTCAACCTCCCTCTTCCGTTCCTGCTGGATGTTTTCAGCTATGTGCTTTAGAGCTGTGTTTGTGGCTTTCCATTAGGATTGCTGCAGACATTGTTATTGTTATGTCTTAACCCTTGTTAACCTTAACCCATTGTTATGTCTTAACCCTTGTGCAAAAACAGGTTTTAAAATGATATAGACAGTTTCAAAAGTATCATTAGCCTGTCAGAATTTCTCTGAAATACTTGGTTTAAATAGGAAACTACCCAAACCGAGACACCTAGCATTCCCACAAGCATCCCCAGTCGAGTTTTTTGGCTGAACCACTTGGCTGAGCCACTTGTTTGTGGCTTAACCACTTTAAAATAACAACAACAGCAAGCCAGAAAAGCAGAAGAAGCTGTGTGACTAAGGTATGTTTCAATATTTAGGTAGGTTCTTGCTCTGCCACGTGTATTTATCTGAAGTTGAACAACAGCCTGCTGCAGCAGCAGCATGAAGGTGTGCAACACCAGGCGCCTGCAGCCCATCTCTATGTGCATCCCCCCCGGCAGGCCTTCACTGTGCACGTGAGGGCCAGCCACCAGGTGCAGCCTTTTTTTACATGAAGAAACTGATCCCTGTAGTTGGTTTTAAAAGAGCAGGCTACAGCCCAGTCCACATACGGGAGCTCCAGCCCTAAGGGAGGCCAGCTTCTAAATAGAGATCGCCCAGCAAGGTTCGGTTACTTCTCGTTTCCTCTAGAAATCTAGTGAACAACAAGGAAGCTATTAAAAATATTTTAGCAACACTTTCTTTAAAGAGTGTGGATTTACCCAAAAGGAAACATTCTGAGGAAGTGCAGACTTGTGGAAGATTTACTGCCTTCCTAGCTGGCAAAATTTTGGGGAGTTTATGGCAGCTTGCTCCAGGAATTTTTTTGGAGTTTGCAGCCTCCGGGGCTTTCGCTTCTCTGTGCCATTGAAACGTGAGCCTGACAGCTGCAGGTGCTGTCAAAAATTCTTGCCCTCCTTGCAGGAACACCATCATGAAGTGAATTTCTTACTGGGAAATGAGGGAACTGCAGCTTCCATGGTGCATCCTAAAAGGGATTCTTCCCTTCCTGAATTTCACTGCGGTTTGTCCAGCTAGTGAACATACAGTTGTAAAATAAGCTCTGAGGTTAGAGACTTTAAACGTGAGGATAGCTCAGCTGTGAAGCTCACATGTCATCTGGCATGGGCACAGCCAGCTTCTCCCCTTTCATTTAGGAAAGGTGTAATTGTGTCTATGTGTGTTTTTATATATCTGTCTCAGTGGGACGATATTTCTCTATCTAGGGACGCTTTCTGGATACTGCAAAGGTTACTATTTGAAGGTAAAAATAAATTTCAAGTCTTAGTTGCAACTGCAACTGAAGTTGTTATGTTATAAAAATGTGTGTGTAAACCAAGATTGATTATTTTTTTTCAGGATATTGAGGTGATTTGCAAAGAAAACGATGGCTGGGGTTGTACTGATACTTGCATATTTATTTACACTCATGCGTACAGAAAGGAGTAGTAGGCTATTATTTTTTTTTTTTCTCCATGAGGTCTCTCAGGTGTGTTGAGGCTGACTGTCCTTCACCTTGAAGGCAGGTTATTGTGGGCCTGAGATATTCTGGGGGGACTCATGAAATTTGATTGAATTGACAGATACGTTCTTAAAACCAGATATTTTTTTTCTTACTTCAATAAATATTAAGAAAATCAAACCGAAACCAGTTAAAAATTACACTTCTGTGGAATCTGTAACGTCATAATTCAGTGAATTTTCCAGTAAGCCACAGGTTGTCTATGAGAAGCAAGAAAGTCTCTTAATTTTAAAACATTCAGGCTTGTTTCATACATAATTGGAATTCCTACCAAATCTTATTTTGTTGTGGTTTTAAATGTTTTTTGTTCCTAAATTTCCTTTTCGTGTATGAAAATAAATGTAACCTTTCCTCGGGGCTTAGCCTTGTTCCGTAAATGCGGAATGGCATAGAGTTCTATTGGGAGTTAGACCTGTAAAACCCAGTGTTCTTGCTCTAGCAAAATTGCAAGGTTTGGGGAAAAAAACATAGCAAAACCTGTAAGAAGCAGATGGCTCCTGTTCTCTCTATCAGAATTGCCACACTAGTTTTTCAGATGCTGTCAGTGGGCTTTAATTATTTATGCGTTATATGGTATATTACAATTTCTGTTATTTTGTACTCTGAAAAACTGGTTACCTTCATGTCTGAAATCATAGAGAAATCGTATGAACTGCATATTACATTCTTGCCATTGCTTTTGTGTGCTGCATGTTTAGCATCTAACTGAAATCTGAGCAGAAAGCTCATCTTGAAAGAGACTACTTAATTAAAAATTAAACGATGAATTAAAACTTAAATTATGCAAAACTAATAAGCTACATTACCAAAACCAACAATTAATATGCTGCAATATATGGAAAGAAAATGCTAATGTTTTTACTTTTGTTTCATGTTTGTATTGCAGACTGCATAGTCTGCTGTTATGGAATTCCTCATTTGAAGTACTCGGCATATCTGAATTAAGAAGTAAGTAAATCAGTGATTTTTAGGCTTGTGAGATTTGCAAAACTCATCAGAGATTAAAACTTTGATAAGGTGAAGGATGCTGTTATAAAGTGGGAAGAATCCAATTATTTTTCAATTAATGCAACATCACATCTGTATATAAGATTCAAATCAGTGCATCGCATCACCTCGTGCAAATCGATAGAGTAAAAATGGACTCGTTGACAAAAAAAATACAATTTAACCTATTGCTCTAATTCCATGGAATAAAAGGTTTATTTGTTCACTGACAGTGCCTTCAGCTAATTGCAAACACTGAGATTCCACATTCTGTATTTGTGCATAGAGACCAAACTAAGGACGCCTTTAAATTATGTTTAGTTTAGCAATTTTAAAGGAGGTATTCCTTAAGTCACTCCAACAGGGTCACAGAAAAAACGTTTCTTTACCGAAGGTTGGGATGTGCACCTATACAACCAAAATACCATAGTAGTCAAATACAAGATATGCTGTAAAATACTATATGTTTTACTATAACATGAACACAGTAAGAGATTTCTGGTAGTTTCTACAGTCGTTTTTCATAATTGTATTCTTCAAACTGAATAAAGCGTAGATGGCTAAAGGAAAGGAAGTAGGGAATTAAAGAAAACCCCATCTGGTTAAGTTCATTATGAAGCTTGCATCCAATACTTTATTATTCCTGTATATTAGAAAGTGGAACTACTTTTACATTTGCATTTTTCTATATTTTAGTATTATATAAAACAATACCAGCTTGTTATGTTTCATATCATATACCTTGAGCACCTATCTTTATTCTTCTCTCAGTTCTGGCTTATTTAGCTTTTGTAACTATAGAACTCGTTGTTTCTCTGGCACTATAATTTAAAAGTTTACATTAAAAATAAAAATCGATACTGGGATAAAAGCATGAAGAGTACGGCTAATTTATAGTAGTTCTATTGGTGATGGAAATCTAAGGAATGAATATTGTGTATAATAAAGGCAATTAACCGAGCTTCTTATAAGGAAAAATATTGCTCTTGGTGTGGGGGATGGAAGGAGGAGTTCATGGAAGCAGTTACTACTCTAATTTTCTGGGCTGAGCCGTGTTAGGCTTGGCATAAATTACAGCAGCCCGGAGGTACATATGCCATCTGAGGATTGCATTCTGCCCTGACATCCTTGTGAACATGTCGGAGAGGTGTGAGGGGAGAGAGCGAAGGCACCGGTGGCTGCTGTGGGCTGACACCTCCCTGGGAGGTCTCAAATTTCCTCAGTCATCCTCTTGCACGTCAAATACAGGTTCCGGTTGATTTGCACAACCTGAAGCCCGTTGGTGCCAGTTGTGGTAAGAAAGCCAGCTTGGTATTTAACGTACACTATTTTCCTCGCTTCTGCATTTATCAGTTTAAAGTTCTCTCTTCAACCAAATGAAGTGTTTAATCTACTATCACAAAGAGTGAAACACGAATAAAGATTGACTTGGATATAATCTTTCTAACCACTCTTGATGGACATCTTAAGATTCAGCTTAATTTAATTGAAATCTTAAACTCTGTCTTTTTGGGAAGCTCTTTTCTTTTATGTCCATGGTTAAGTGAGCAAGGCAATGACATGCTCCCTTAACAAGTGTTCAGGAGTCGCAGGGCTGATTGACTAATGTTTCTGCCCTTTTTGTGCACTTCGGATGTTCCATCATGGCTTTCTCCTTTCCGTGCATATAAGTGGATTTAGCTGAATGGTAATAAGCCAGATGGTTAGGTGGTAGGCCAGGTACCTCGAAGGTAAGCATATTCTTTGTGATAGAGCCACGTTAGCCAGGAGCTCTGCGCCGCATTTCACATCCTTCAGCAGTCTCCCCGGGAGGTGGCAGCTGTAGACGCCTAATGGATATCATCACCTTCAACTGTCAGCTCCTTTTTCCCTGTCTGTCATGACTGTTTACTTCTGATCATACCAGTTGACATTTATGTGTCACAATAGAAAAACTAACCAGTGCGGGAGTAAAGGCGACACTGGGTTTGTGGTTACTTCTTGTATCACAACAGGCAGCTGGCAACTCATTAACACCATGCGGAGTGTCAAGCATATAGTACATTAAATAAAATTAATGCCTACAGGCGCTTTAGAGAAGGAGATAGCCATAACAGACAATGAAATCACACGAATGGCTGAAACAGGAATGGTAGAGGTGACAGATTAAAAAAAAAATAAAATAAAAAAAAGGCAGGGGGTGGTCTGGGGGATGAGTCTGTAGTCCAAAGTGTGGGAGCGTGTCCGGCCTCTGACTGACACTCCTCATCACGTCAAGCATTTGACTGACACCCCTTGTCATTTGCCTGTGTAGCTGCTGAAGAAGGACATGTGGCACCAGAGAGCGCCTGGCATTTAGTTGCTCACCAGAGTCTGTGTGCCTGGTAGGAATGGTAGCACTGAGATCCTTGAGGATGACCACCCCACCTTCTCCTTAGCCGTTATCGCACGCCGAATGTGCGAGCCGAAGAATTAGGCCTCTGTGATCCAGGGAGGGGCTGGCCACCAAAGGAGAACCCTTACAGCCTTGAATAGAAAGTGTTTTGCTTCATGAACAGCTGACTTGGCTTTATGTAAAGCAATCTCCGAGTCCTTCAGCCACACTCTCTGGAACGATCACTCTTCTTTTGTACTAGATGGCCTGCGTGGGTCATTTACCGTATGCTTTGGGCTCGATTTGCAAATGCATTTCTTTATCTTCTGCCACATGCTAGGGAATGGTTTGGCAAAGTTGTGATCCTAGTCTTGGCAGGTAGAGCAATCTGAGGTATGTGAATGGTGAAATAGTTTGTATTATGTATTACGAGATGTTTCACCTCAAATAATCTCAAATTTATGGAAAGTAATATACACAGAAAAAAATGTTAAAGCAGTAATCAATAATTTCAAATCACCACGACTATACTTAATTTTCTACTGCAGAATCTTGAAACATAAATTAACATTAGGATTCTCTTACTTAATGTGAATTTTAGTTAATATTTGGCTTTCTCTGCTTGGATATTTTTGGATAAATAGGCTCCAATTATTTTATAGAATACTAAAATACTGTGCTGCGTTCCAGGAAGCACAGAAAATGGTGTCTCGTGGAAATGACAGGTAGATTTGAGTATACAAAATGTCAATGCCACCACAAAATTTTATTGCTCACTGGACATCATAAAACACTGAATTCCCCTTCCCTGTCTTAAATTTAACTAGACCGACCCTGTAGGCTGCAGATGAAATTCCTTCTTTGGGTGCTGTGGTCGCAGTGCTGTGACTGCTAGTAGTGCTTGCTACTTTACGTAAGTTCAACAGGCAAGAATTTACACAGCACATCGGTCGTCTTTGTTGTTAAACTGATGGAAACGTTTTTAAAGAGGAACAAGAACAAAAATTATATTTTTTTGTTAGTTTAACAAGCTGCTTACAATTTCCCATGGGAAACAGGAAAAAAATGTTAGAAGGTGTTCATTGTCGTAATTAAATTGTTACCAAAACTGACTGTGGACCAGTGTCTTGTCTCATTTAAAAATAAATAGATGTAGCTGCTTTGATTTCATCTTTTGGCAGTTTATTTTATGCATTTATTGTTTGTTAATTAGAGTTCCTACGTATTTGTCCTTCTTGCCTGATTGCCTTTGCCTTTTATAGCTTAAGGTGAGCTTTCCTTACCTTTGCATTTGAGATGAGTTGAGATAGCCACCTACAGTGATTGCATCGGTTCCCTTCATAATTGTTATTCCTCACTGAGGATGTTTTTTTCCTAAGGAAAACAGAGGTCTACCATATTTCATTTTATTTTTTGATGTCCTCAGCATTCTCTGCTTTTCTGTATCTGTTCTCTCCTTTAAGCTGGCTGGAACTATATTTCAAGTGCGTGGCCCTGCTGGAACCATACATACTGCTGGAATAATGTTCTCTGACTTATATGTGACAAAAAGGTCAGGTTTTCAAATGCTGCGGGGCGATCACGTTAACCCAGCCGTTGCAGTGGGCTGGTCAGCTTGCTGACGGTGGAGCAGTTGAAGTGACGTGCAGATGGCATAGGGGCATTCCTGCCTTTCTAATCTGGTTATCGAGTTTTGGGGATCTGATGATGATGTAACTACTGTCTTGTTTCTCTTACTATGCTGTCAGAGAACTGAAGACTCTCCACCAGCACCTAAAGAAGTGACAAAAGTGGATCTAGTAGCTAAGACTGGTTCAAAACTCCCGATGTACAACTTTTAAGCATTTTCTGTGTAGTTGGAAGAAAAGGTAAAGCATCTGTGTTCAACTTTGGTAACAAAGTTACTCAGATGTTTTAGTTGCCCAATTAAATTGCATCTCAAATGACGACGTAATGAGAGAAAAATGTAACTGCACATAAACATTGCTTTGTCTAGAAGGAAAACTGTATGTGAATTAAAAGGCACAACAAAAATATTTCATATTAGATCAAATCAGTTAATGTATTGCTCTATTTACTTTGTTAACAGATCAAAGGGGATACTTAATGAGTGTTGAGCAGTTTGTAAGTATTTGTGCCCAAAATTTTATTGCATTAAACATGGAGTTTAATATAAAGAAGAAATCAAAAAACCTCTCACATCAAACAAATCTTAAAATTCTATTGATACTTCAGGAAAAGGACAATATAAGACCATTATGTATTTTTTCATTTTCCTCTACACATGTGCCAAGGAACTGGTATTGCTGGTAAATCTGTGACCTTTCTCTTTGTCCTGTACCATGAGGAATTTGCTGTATTTACCTTCTCGTTGGGCGCGCTGGGCAGCACGGACCCAACTCTGCTGTGACTCCATCCAGTAATTGACACTTGAGACAGTAGCTGATGCTTCTCGGCTGGCAGCAACCACAGCAGCTTGTGTTGCTCTTCCATTGCGTTACCCTGCAGCTCACCCCGGTCCTGGAGACCAGCACTACGGGCGGTTTAGGCACACGGTGGTGGCCTTCCATCTGAACGTGGTCCATGGGTGTCCCCGGTGCCCTGTGAGTCTGGAATCCCCTGGAAGAGAGCTTGGCAGGCAGGGACAGGTGTGGGGAGATGGAGGACGGCTTTGACCAGCCCCCAGAACACATTTGTTCTGTATGGGACATCCTTCCCAACTCGAGGCTCAGCAAGGCTGCGAGCACAGAGCCATCACGCAAATATAAATGCACCGCTTGATTTGGGAGTACATTTAGAATAGGGCTCTCTAATTTCAACAGCTAAATTACAGATTTCCCAGGAGCTGATTCACAAGATAATAAAATTCATAAGCTGATTTCCCCTCCCCTCTCCTTGGAAGCACTATCTTTATGTTCAAACAGACAGTGATTTCTTGCTAAGCTGAGGAAGGGATGGATGCTCCTGCCTACTTGTGACTAAGATCCAGACTAAGCACTAAAACCTGCTTCCTCATATGGTGATAGCTCTGGAGCAGCTAAAGAGTAACTGGATAGACAGCATCTATATCAAAAACACTTCCTTCAGTAAAGTGAGGAAGACTTTTTTTTTTTTTTTAATCTTCCTAAATGATATTTTCTTTTTATGAAAGCTGAATGTTTCACAAGGTAAATTTGCCAGTTCATTTTTTTTTATTATTTTTATTTTTTGGTTGGCATTTAGTATCTTACAAATGTGTCCTGCTTTAATGTCCTATTTCTGTGCTACTGTAGGGGAGGCTTCTTTTGCTTATAAAACTTCATTAAAAATGTGACTCTGACCTAATTCCTGAGCAGATTTTTGTTGTTGCACTTTGTTGTATTTTTTTTTTCTTCCAGTTAATCTGGCAAAAGACCACCACAATTTAGTTTCTCTTTCTGCCCCTCTGTTTTGGTTGTCCCTATAACATTACAAGAATGATTATCTAGTGGTATTTTATTGAAAAGTTGTTTGAAAAATGAACTGATGCCAAACTTTGCATAGCTAGTTGCTTCATTAATTTATATAATATAGCAAATCAATTTATAAGCCTGTTTACTTAAAGGCAGATGAAGATAAATGGTGAGCACATGCACACATAAGTATAAAAAGTTTGGGGATTTATTTAGTGAACATGGCTTTCCATCCTTCTAGTCCATTGAATAAATATGTAAATCAGTGTAACTAAATCCTGCTCCTAAACACAGTTTTGCTGCTTTTTTTTTCTGCAGTAAGCACTGAAAGCATGAAGTTACAAGATGTAAGTAGACTTTTGTTCTAAGATGGCACACTTTCTGTTTTGAGGAATACTTCTATTAAGCTTACTATCCGGTGCTTGACAGGATAGTACAATGTGCATCTTGTTTGAAATGCAGCATTTTCTAATTTGGTAATGAGTAGCAGCGTAGGGTGCTACGTAGTGGCTTGATTCAATTTTGGGAAATGGAAGCTAAGCACGTCAGGTATTTCAGAGCTCACCGCATTCTTCAGAGTTACACGATGTAGTTTTTCCGAGTGCCTGAAACAGTCACGTTGAATGCGTTTGCGATGTATTTCAAAATACAAGAGTTGCCGTAGAGGCACCTCGGCTTGCAAGGAAGCAAAGGGATGCTGACACCTGGCAGATAGTTTCCTGGCGACATCACAGGGTCTAAAATATCGAGGCGGACAGTCCTTCTGTAAGGTAGCGCGCCTTCCATGCTGTGCCGCATGCTTTAAAGCTACGCCTGACTTTTGCCCGCGACAGCCACTGCGCTGTGAGCCGTCGGAGCCGCATGTCGCTTCAGGTGTGCTCCCGAAGCCTGTGAAGAATCAAAGCATCTTGGCCGGCCGGCAGTCTGCCCGATGACCTTTTTCTCGTGCAGCTGGGTGATGGGTTGTGAAGGGGAGAGCTGGTTACAGTCAGGATGGGGGGGACCCGCCGCGGCGTGACGGCAGGTTCAAATCAAACCCAATAGTTGCTTCTTGTACTTTCTCCCCGTGTCCTGCCAGCTTGCTGTATGGCTGCCACAACGGTAACCCTGCGAGTGGCTTGATTGGTGAGGATTTACATGTGTGCTAATTAGAGTGGAATAAATGATTGGCTGTTTGCTGCATCGCCATAAAGGGTGCCCAGATGTACACACTACGTGAACATAATGTGCACGGGCATGGCGCATCAAAGTTTGTCAGCTGCATTACCTCAGCAGGCTTAGGGCCTGTCGGAGAGAATTTGCTGATAATCGTCCCCTATGATTTAGTGTCTGACTTGGTGAAAGTGAAGGACCTCAAAACACCGCCTTGGCAAGGGAGTTCCTGATCGTTTAACAGAAGTAATAAACGAGCTAAAATCTACCCAAGGAGAACGGGGGAAAAGGAAAAAAAGAAGTTTGGGGCTGAAAGCAAACAGTCTTCAGCGAGGAATTCTGCCTGCTCAGGAATAGTTTGGAACGTAACACTAACTAAGCATCAAATTAGCTGCTGCAATTAACAATAGACACTGAACAGAGTGTTTAATTATGCTTAATTTGTTGTGATACAGCACAAGTCTTCAGTTATGAAAATCCCCCAGCTGCCCAAGTATCCCCTGTATAGCTCAAACGCACGAAACTTTACACACTTGGTTAATTTAACTAAGCAAATAGAGTGTTGCTTTTAATCTTAAATATCCGAGTTAGGTGAAGGTAAAATAAATTTATGTTTAGAGGTGAACATTCTTCTCAATCTCTCTTAAAAAATCTAGGCTCTCTCTTCTTTCGTGAAATTGTATAATTAAGACAAAATCCCACATGTATCGTATTTATGCACAAAAATCGGTAATATCTGATTACTTTGACAAGTAATTTTGTACTTACATGTTCACAATATTGATAATGTATTAATGTACAATGATTAAATGGTTAAGCTGCCATATTAAAATTATGAGCGGGAGCATTTATCCGGCATAGCTAAGCAGGAACAAAGGCTGTCCATTTACAGATGGCATTATTCAATCTCTGAACTGCTTGAAGATGTTAGCGTTACAGCATTGATTCTCAGCTTTGATACCGCGCCTCACTTGAATGACCCAATAGAGCTAAGTGATAAGGTTAAGTTAATTACTGTATCTGTGCTATACAGCTTCCACATGATTACTGCGGGGAAAGATAGTGATTCTTCTTGCTTTAATTAAGCAAAAGAGAATGAAAAGATATAATTGGTTTTTATAATAATCCTGTCTTATATCACTATCAACAAGCGTCATGTGTTTTTTTCTACAACTTCGTTGCACGTACTCCTAGCAGCAAAATTTAAACAGTAGAATGTAGAAATAAATTATTTAAATCCTTTTCCTAAAACATGGTGTCAGCTGAAGAATTAAATAGTTAATAGCTATACTAGTACTTTCGTAGCACCAAAGGGCCCATGACAGTAAATTGCAGTCTAGATCTGAGCAATCCATATTGGACCGTTACAGAGTTCTGTTTTTTTTTTTTGTGTATTTGTATTATATGATAAAAAGTATATCAACAAATGCTTTAATTTTGCTTCTCATCATATATTGACTTGCAGTACAGTGGCTTTAGTATTGTTTTGTGAATAAGAGCTTTAACGGTGTTTTATTTTAAATTAGCTCATTAGTTGTCAAAAATTGTCACCTTCTGTTTGAAGGTGAAAGGGAGTTGGAATGGGTTTGGAAAAAAAGAAAAAACAACAAACATCTGAGCAATCCCTCTTTAGCAGAAAAATACTGCTTTTTTTCTTCTAGCTGTGTATATAATATACTTTATATATATTGTGAGGTATGCAAAGAGAGTTTTACACTGAAAATAGGTGAATACAGATGAAAGCTGACAGTAGGAGGCAGAGGGAGAGAGGTAGGTTTTAGTCCTTCGTGCATTAAGCCCTGACTCTGTGAACCATTCTGCGTAGGTAATCCTGTGTCTCTGTATCAAGCTCTGCTAACTCTCACAAGTTTACAAAGGTCTGCCCACACAGGGCCGGTTATTTTACGATGTCTAAGTAACCTCACAACAACTGTTTCAGGTTCATACGGCTTTCCTACTTGCAGCCTTCTGAGCAGCAAGGGAACAGATCTAGCTGCCTTTCATTGCTGTTGGGTTACCTCTGCTAACCTGTTGTTGGCTAGTCTGTAAATGGATTTGCTGCAGACTCCTGTTTTCTTGTTGTGTTTTATTTTTTACATAAAATTGGAATGCCTCAAGTTGATTGCAACAGTAATTCTGGAAAAGATTGTTAGATTAAAAATAGCCGAGTGCCTGTTTTCTAATTTTTTTTTCTACTTGTGGGAAAGGAAAGCTTATTACTGCTTGTCCTGTAAATGGGCATGACTTTAAAACACTGTTGAACAGAAAGCATTTGAAAGAAGTTCCGTGCTGCATATATAAATTTTCGTCTAAGTAATTGGTAGTCCAGGGCAAGACATATATTCCTTACTGAGTACTTTGATTATATTTTAATATTATTCTTTTATTCACAATAGTAAAGTTTTATCTCCTTAGCTATGATTTGTTTGCAAATAGGATGCATTGAGATTAAAATTGTGGTGCTGGAGATTTTAAAAGCTGTTTGGTTCCCTGTCTACCTACGGACAACCTCCTCCTAAGTATTTTGTAGCTGCACAGAATTAATTGGATAGCGTTCCACTTCTATAAAAGACTCGTGCACAATGGTATGCAGTTCAAACCATACATTTTTCTCCGTACTTCTAATTTCTCTTTCCTGACAAAAACACTTCTTTGAAATAATAATGTCTTGGTACACTAAGATAAAACAAACATACAAAAACTATGTCCAGTGTTGGCAGTGTTCTTTTTTGATAGGAAGTGTGTTTTGAGGCTCTTTGTGTGTTTATGTAAACACTATGAAAGTGCTGTTGCAGAAATTGTGTGTGGATAGAGAAAATCTTACGCATAGGGCGCCCCAGTTACCACGCACAGAGGTCCAATGGAGAATAAGGAGAGGTGTTCCTAATTATCAAAATGTAACATATGTATAAATAATTTCAGAATAGTTAAGTTTCTTGTTTGGAAAGAAGGCACTAGGATTTGGACAAGAATAGAGTACTAAGTTGCAGGCAGTTTATTTTAAGAAATCTGATTCTGTCTTTGGTTGGTTCCATGAATTTGAAAACCTCAATCAAAGGATTTATTGGACAGTTTCTTCCATTACGTGTCTACTGGTCCCTGCTCTCTCATTCTAAGAAAACAAAGCTGAAGGGACTAACCACCCTTAATTTAGGAGATATACTGAAGGGTGTGCTAACAAAAGATGTATTTGACTTATTCATACTCTTAAGGATTGGATCTGTTAGAAGAGAAGGTTCTGAAAAATTGTTTTTTTTCGGCTTGGGGGTCATTGTGTTCATTTGTTCAGTGGGCGAACTGAGGATTTCCAGCTCTTTGGCTGTCAACCTGATGTCTTTTGTCAGCTCTGTAGTCAAATTTTAAAAGGTTCTTGACATTTATTGCAAACACACGCAACGACACTTGGAACATTTTCCTCTCGTTCTTTTGTATTAATAAATATATTCTTCATCTGGAGAGCAGAATCTCTTCTCCTCGCTCCACTGTTACAGTTTGTATTGGTGATGGGCAAGTAAAGCAATTGTGCAGAAAATGAAAAGGCATTTTATGAGAAAGAATGCTCTGGAAAGCACTGAGTTCTCCGTGTACAGTAAATATTTTGAAATTCAAAGAAACACCGAACTCTTGAGTTCTTAATATATCTTTCTTCAGATGGCATATGCACAGATACAGAAAACAGACATTGCATGTTCTGTAATGATATCTGCTCTCATGCTGTTTGATTGCGCAGACAATTTGACAGTGATGGACATTGCTCGTGCTTAATTCTTTTTAAAAAACATTTCTAGCATTTAACGTCTCATAGAAAGATAAATGAACAGGGGACAATTTCCATCTGCATGACAGCTGAGCAACCGTATCTCTTCAATGCTTTTACATAGAGTATAATACAGCAGAGCTAATAGCTGTGAGTAAGCATACCCCATATAACATTTCTTTCCTGCTAGACATATGATGGGCTAGCATTGTGTAATAATAACAATATTCTCTAGTTATGTGCTTCTTAATGTATCAGGATGTTTACACATTTCAGCTGAGGTGGTGCTTATTTCATTAAGTCACATTGAGGAAAAGCAGCTTGAAAAGTTGCTTTCATATGTCAAAGTAATGATAAAATGAGTTTGAGGCCTTTATGATCAAGAACAATTTCTGCCTCTTTTTAATGATATAGAATAGTAATGACCTGCAGTTTCATTTATTCTTGGAAAAAGTATAATTGCAAAAATTAACTTGTCATACACCACAGCTCAGCAAAGTTACTTTCCTATAAGTCTGTGGTCACAGTATGTTTTTTTGCAATTCAGCATCTGGCTCTGTGGGGTACTGATGGCTTCTATGAAGAAAAGTACCAGGGTGAGCAATTAAATGTAAAATGACAGCATAAAATATGATCATTACGGTTATACAAAAGACACATTTATGAATTTTGCAGATAACTGTCATTTTTTCTACTCATATTTGCTCTTTCTTTGTTAGCTTAATATTTCTTGTGCAATTCATTTTTTTCTTCTAAAAAGTGAACAATGCCTTTTTAATTATCCTGACACTTGTTTGTGTCTTTCTTATTTGTCACATTTGAAGGCTAATGGTACCTCTTTCACTTTGTTCTGACACTGCACTTTCAACTTTATTTCAAAATCAAGGACTATTTTTTAAATTAACACGAAGGTTGCATGATGAGGCTAGAATTTCTTATGGAAATCAGTTTGTGTTGTGTTGATCGGATAATGTGCAGCACCTGAAAGAAAGATTATCTGCATTCAATTCTCAGGGGCTACCAGGCAGTGTTTTGAAGTGTGTTTTTTGAATTTAGCTCATGTTTTGTCATTGAAAAGATTGGTCTTGATAGAAGTTATTTTAGCCGTATTAGGTATCAAAAATACCATATAGATCTTTCTGTGAGGGTTTTCTTTGCAACTGTCTGTTTCCATACTAGGATAATATAATCCTGTTCTTTCTGTAGTTGCTTACGGTTTTGTGGTCTTAGGTGGGAGGGTGTATTTGCTTCATCCTATGTGTATATATATACATATATATATATGTCATTGCATAGGATGCTGAAAATGATGTACTTCTTACCAACATCAGTTAGATTGGTTAGAAGAAGAAAAGAAGAGAAGAAAAAAAAAAAGAGGAAAAGGGACTACAAAATGCTAACATCCCCGAGAATCCTAGTAATGCAAATAAAATCAGGATGTTCCCCATGATCTGTTCTGATGCTGTCACTTGTTCTTCAAAACCACTTAGGAGACTGAAGCAATGCACATCTTTATCTACAGTTTTAAAAAGAATGTTGTTGCGTCCAGAGAGAGACAAGGGTAGGAGAGGGCTGTCCTTCTGTCTCCCTGCAGAAGTCCTGAACCACTTCCAGAAATACACTGAGGACTGTGGGAGTCAGGGTTGCTGGGTGACATCTTTGGAAAGTTGTCTGTTTACCATGTTGTTTAAAAAACACATGGACAAAAAAAAAAAAAAAAGCCTCATGTGCATAGCCCTAAAGACTAATTATTCATACTTGTTGTCTCTAGAAAGCTAGGCACTCCTTCCTTCCCACTGCCCCGAGTAGCCTTTGTTAAACGAACGTGATGCCCTGGAAAGCGTCTGCCTGGTAAAATTACTAACTCCTGCTTAAAAATCTTGAGTGGGTGAGGCCATGTTTGTCTTGGAAGCCCCTTGTGCCAGTGCCCTGCCCGTGACAGCGAGGATTAAAGGAGAGCCATGCGCTGGGGCCTGCAGGGCGGCCGGGCTTGGCATGGGGTCGGCCTGGCCCTGGAGAAGGCCTTCACCTGAGGGCGGCCCCGCCACAGGGCAGGGGAGGCAGAATCCCATCACAGCCGGTGGGAGACGTGAGAGGCTTTAGGCAGGCCTCGCCTCAATTAAATTGATGGCACCGTAACCTGGCATTGATTCCCCGGTGATAAGGGAGGTGACCCCACTTAAGACTGCGGAGAAAAAATGAGAGGAGCGGGGAGTATAGTTCTCAGTCAGCATTACGCGTGTAAATGGATGGTACCCGGGATTTAAAGGGCTAGGAAACTCTGACTGGAAATACCTGCTTCGCCAAGACCTTCCCTGTTACAAAAAACTTCAAAGTTGACTGGCATTGAAGCAGCAATTTAAGATGGAGATAGAGATTTAAGGATCTTGGAGTGTTTCTGTTTAGAGCACCTATTGTGTAATCTGCACAGCCCCAGAGTGTGGAGAAAGGTTTGTGATAAAAAGAATTGGAAATTAAAAGGGATAATATCTGTGGCGGACAGTCTCAAGGGGATTCAATATCTCTCAAGCAAATATGACTCCAATATAAGCTCCTCAGCTGAGAATGTTATTAGGTACAAATAAGAGCTAATTTTTTACAGTTTTATGTCTCTAGGAATATGAGATGGAAAACAGTGAAGAGTCAGAATTAATTAAGAGAGAAAGGAAGGGGAGCTAGCTGTCCTGGTGTAGTTTAAAATCTAAAATGCCAGGAAACATGGGAGTGTTGCGGTACAGACAGCAGTGTCAGAGGGAAGGGACTGGGTCGCTTCAGCCAGGTAACCCTTAGAGGTCTGGAGAGCTTGGATGAAATGTGCCATAAATGTGTTGTATAAAGTACTGCTTAGAGTGGTCACTAGCTAAAAAGTAACTGTCCACAGTCATACAGAGCAAAACCTGAAAGAAACCCTAGAGACAAAATCATAAAAAGAGACAAAATTTTTTGCTGCAGTGTGAGTACCAGATCTGTGCTAATCTGAACCTGAGCAGTGTTGGCACATAATACTGTAGTATACTTTCTCAGCTGCTTTCTTATTCTTCACTCTTGTAGCCTTTATTAAGAAAAAATAAATTGTTAGCTCTTATGGTGCTTTGGAAGTATTAACCAAGTATAACAGATACTGGGATGTCTACAGAAGCATCTTTAGCACAGGAGATTGGAAAGGTGTGAACTCGTCTGTTCATCTCTGTGAGGTGTTAATTCAGATGCCCAATGATGATGGTCTAAATGTCAATATTGTTAACTACTCTGTTATTCATAAGCAGAAAAGAGAGGGAAGGCACATTCTTCTGCACAATTAACTGAACTGACATCTCTTTTTGGTTCCACAAAAATTAGCAGTTGGGAGATAGTGCTGTATCCTGTATTTTCTTCCCACATTCCAGGAAGAGTGAAGTATAAGCAGAGTATGTGACAGACATAATCTGTTAACAGGAACATTATCTACTCAGAGCAATGTTTTACTTAGGTGCCTTGCAAAATAAGCTCTATCTATAATCTATCTAGTGGACTGCTAAAAGAGCTTTGAGAAATGACCTCTTTCCTCCCTTTTCAACACAGAATCACAGAATGGTTTGCATTGGAAGGGACCTTAAAGACCATCCAGTTCCACCTCCCTGCCACGGGCAGGGACACCTCCCACTAGACCAGGTTGCTCAAAGCCCCATCCAACTTGGCCTTGAGCACTTCCAGAGGTGGGACATCCACAGCTTCTTTGGGCAACCTGTGCCAGTGCCTCACCACCTTCAGAGAGTAAGGAATTTCTTCCTTATATCTAGTCTAAACCTACCCTCTTTTAGTTTAAAGCTGTTACCCCTTGTCCTATCCCAACACTCTCTGACACACAGTCCCTCCCCAGCTTTCCTGTAGACCTCCTTTAGCTACTGGAAACCACTATAAGGTCTCCCCGGGGCCTTCTTTTCTTCCAGGCTGAACATCCCTAGCTTTCTCAGCCTGTTGTCATAGGAGAGATGCTCCAGCCCTTTGATCATCCTTGTGGCCCTCCTCTGGACTCACTCCAGCAGATATGTCTTTCTTATGTTGGGGGCCCCAGAGCTGAATGCAGTACTCAAGGTAGGGTTTAGTGAGGGTGGAGTAGAGGGGGAGAATCACCTCCCTCGAGCTGCTAGCTACACTTCTTTTTTGATGCAGCCCGGGATATGGTTGGTTTTCTGGGCTGCAAGTGCACATCGCTGGCTCCTGTTAAACATTTCATCAACCTACACCCTCAGCTACTTCACCTCAGGGCTGCTCTCAATCCATTCTGTGCCCAGCCAGTATTTGTGCTTGGGATTGCCCCAGCCCAGATGGCAGGACCTTGCAGTTGGCCTTGTTGAACTTCACAAGGCTCACAGAAGCCCACCTCTCATCAAGCCTGCCCAGGTGCCTCTGGACGGCATCCCTTCCCTCCAACGTGTTGACATGGGTGCCAGTTCCTAAAAAGATGAAATGAGAAGAATACACTTAGAGTACACATTTTATTTCATTCTGACTTTAGTTTGCTTTATGTTCATTAAGTCCAATATGATTCTAGCTAAACAAATCAAGGCTTGCTTCATTCTATTGCCTGGGAACTTACCTCCCTGAGAGCGTACACTGCTGAGTAAGTATAATGGGCCTCATAATTTAACTTTCAAAATATAAAAATATTGAAAGTATTGCCTTTTCATATTATTACAGAGAATTTAAATGTTTACTAGAAGCCTTTCAGTTGTCATTCTCTGTTTTCGAAAACTTGCAATGTCCAAGAGAAAATATACATTAAAGACTGTGGCTGCCTCTGCATCTCTTGCACAAATGAAAATGGCATAATTCCAAGGTTTTCAGTGTTGTATATAAAAGGAGAATTACTGTGCTGCATACAGAATATATCAGCTTAGGAGAATGTGACCATAATGAGGAAAGGAAATCAAAGAAGTCACAAAGTTCAAAGAGTGAAAACCATGTGCTAAATAGTGCTGTTAGATGTCTTGCAGTTTTTCATCTGCTGCGTCACCTACCAGCTACCTGAAATGTGGGGCTCTGCAATAATATTAATATTTGAAATCCTTTGTTTTGCTAGTATAAATATAAGCAGGGGACAGAAAGATTTTTGTGTTGTTGCTTTTAAAGCTTTTGATGAAGTCAATGAGCATGCAATGAAATTTAACACCTGAGTACAGAGTCCTTCCTTTCAACAAAGATGTCCCAGTCTTGAGTTATTTAATTGCCAGCACGGGGAGGGCCCCATTCATAGCATCTGTGCAGGATTGAGGCTTTCCTGTCCTTTCAGAATATTCACTGAAGCAAAAAGGAGTGAAAGACTAAAATGTTTTATTTTCCCTGTGATTGATGAGGGAAAAGCAAATAGTGCTTATAGTTATGAAATATATTTTTAAGATCTGTGCAGAGTGTTAAAATAGCTTTTTTAAAAGGAATTGTCAGCTTTTGGATTACCTACGTAGGTTATAAATTGTTGGTAACACACTGATTTCTGGCCTCCAGTACGCAGAAATACTTCTGGCTCAAATATGTTTGCATTTGTGATTACCGTGAACACTTCTTGTCTCTGACTAAAACTGTCTAAACGAATGGATTAATGGTCATAGTAACAGGCATATGTTTTCATCATATGTAATATAGATATGAATAAGGGAAGACTTTATTTATATTACTTAGTAAGTCCAGCTTTAACAAAAGTCAGTTTGAAAGTGTAAGCTCCTAAGAGTTGTGTTGGCTCATCTGATCATCTGTTTCTATCTTGGTGCTTTAGATTATCAGTTTTGTTTGCTGTGGCTGCACCTGCCTTAATCAAACTCTTCTCAAAGGCAGAAGGCACAGCCTCTGCCACAAGGAGTTTGCATTTGACAGACACACAAATTAGGTCCTGAGATTAAGCTGTGCCCCTGATGGGTTAAAACCCTTTACGAGTGAGTGTCCTGGACCCCCTGCCAAAGCACACTAGTGCTTCCTTCTTGTGTACCTAAGCTCCAATAGCTAAGAACTGTGGACAACCACTATTAGAGATACTAATTTAATGTACAGATCACAGATTTGTTATTGTTGAATGAAAGACACGCCATTGTAAACATAACCTAGCTGTTCAGCCATACCACCTTTAAATCAACACATTGTATGGATGAATGGTGATAGAAGATAGGTCAAAACGCCCACTATGTTGTCCGTTTTGCACATAATAACGGTGTCTGGTACGCTGGTGTTTTATTAAGAAAGACAGGCTTGTGGTCTAATACTGTTCCTAGCATACAGGCTATGGTTGTCCACTTAGTAATGAAGCACCAAGAGCAAGTCCATCTCCTTAGCATTCAGTGTAGCAAAGATGTGAAGGTTTAAAGGACTTCGTGTGAAATCGAGGAGTAACTCAGGATAAATCCAATATGTGATTGGATGTTTTCATTTCTTTGCCTTGCAAATGAAAGAAATGTAAATATTAAACCAGAATGACATGGTATTTTAATGTTATGGAATATATGTATGAGAAAAGTGTTTGGAGGCCTCAAAATCAAAGGTTATAGTTCTGGTTGCTTTTACAAATATATGGCTGGGCAAGCTCCTACCTCACAGAATTTATGTTCTGAGTGAGACTTGAATATAGTAGATTCTGAACATTTAGATTGCAGTCCTATAGCTGTAGAAATTGTTCCTTTCTTTTTGATAGATGTCACCGTATTCTTTATCGTCTAGTATGTATAAATAATATGATAAAGGGTGTGTTAGTTTAACATACCTGGTCTGCCTGGTTTTTAGGTGCCTTGATGCTTCCTATTAGAAGATGTATACATATATTCAATTATAATTCGTTTGGAATTGATTTTTTTAATTGTTTTTGTTTTGTTTTTATTTTTTGGTTACCTGTCTTAATCTGGAATGTGTTTTACACAGACTTTGGAATACTTTTAAGCTGCAATAAGTGGATTCCTCATTAAAATGGAAAATAAGTCTGAAACACACAGGATGTTTTGTAGCTATCGAGTATTATGCGTATGGGCAGCGCAATGGGTTGTAATTTCATAGTCAGTTTTACTTTTGAAATTTCCTGAGCACTAGGTGCTTGGCTTTACAACCGTAATGACGTCATTTAATGCCCAGTTTGGTTTATAATTGTGCAGTATGTACATAATATGTCGTTACAGAATAATGGATTCTAATGGCAAGTGGTCAGTTTTTGTAAGTATTCTCCATAGCAGGTTTTGTTGGTGCAGCCAATATTTCTGTTGTTGTAACAATGGCTGTATAACAAATCATATGCCAAGAAATGTTCAGCTGAAGGCTTTGCAGGGATAATCTATGGCTTCGGTTTTAGCAGAAGTGTCCACGGGGGCGATGGGGTTGCAGCACCACCGTGTAGCTCTGTCTTTGGGACTGATGCTGTAATGAACAGGCAGGGAGTGGTCCAGTGCAGAAAATGTAGAGATTTTTTTCTTCCACAGGTTGTGCCACAATCCTCAGCTGCGTTTTGCGTTTCAAATTTGTGTTCTTACCTCAAGATCTTGTGTCTTAGCAAGATGCTGCAGTTGCATGCAC
The DNA here is from genome assembly GCF_964211835.1 of Anser anser. Classification (NCBI taxonomy): domain Eukaryota; kingdom Metazoa; phylum Chordata; class Aves; order Anseriformes; family Anatidae; genus Anser; species Anser anser. The sequence continues at coordinate 61,748,556 of NC_139721.1, forward strand.
TGTAATGGGACGTGGTCTTACGGGCAGGAGGGATTTAGGCTCAGCAGTTGGCCTAACTTCAGGCCAGCCAGGTAAAGCCTACGCTGTAAAGGAGGGAGGGGGCTTGTTAGGCACATAGGCATGGGAACAACTATGGGGTTACAGTAAAACTGCTGTTGGCTTGTTTAAGGATGGAGGCGTCTGTCAAGCAGCCTTCGGTTTGAAAGCCATCAGTAATCACACAAAATAAACTGCCCATCACTAGCTTAATTTATGCTGTTTCTGTAAAAGATGTGGTTCCCTTGCTTATATGAGGCAGAACTGTCTGCTTTCCTTTAAGCATATCTCAAATATTGTAAAATTACATGTCTTATTTAGGGTAAAATAAACCTTTTCCATTTAATAAACCTGAGAATAGGTCAACTACAAAGACAGCAACATAAAACACCCACAAGTGGCCATTAAAAATTTATGGGTCAAGCATCTGTTAGAACTATCATTGGCTATCATAGATTTGAAAGGCTGTATCCCTATGAATAAATGATAGTATTAAGCCTCTGTAGCCACTTTGTAATTAAGGGTACTTTTAAACTACACTTCTGATACTTTCTGCAAATGGTTGTCGAAAACAGCAGGTGTTAGATGTTGGAGCTGCCTGGCTGATATTGTCGTGAGGGTAGGGCACTGAATGCCTTGTGCCGGTGCAAGAGTGGCATAAAAAGAAGAAAACACAATAAATGCAATTCTGAAGAACTGCAATAATGTCTTTTAGGTATCAGGAAAGAAATAACTGGGATGAGAACTGTGCGCGCACGTGTGTGTGTAGCAGTTAATGGAAACATTAGAAATTTTAGGAGTTTTTGGGGGGATTGTTTGGACTTGAAATCTTTGGATTTCAGTTTGAGACAGGTTCTGGGCATTGCCAAAATTTGCTGCTATTCTAGCCACATGTTCACATCCCAGGCCTCTTCCTTTCAAATGTGGCTCATAAAACTGCGAGATAAGCTGGAGGAGCTCAGTTCTCAGGCTGAAAGCAAATTATCTTTTAGCTAAATCAGTGAGCTGGTCCTGGTGGCTGCACGGCTGGGATGCGGCGAAGGTGGAGAGCGTGTGGAGAAGGGGTAGCACAGTGCCCGAGTACCCTGTGAAGAGCCAGGTAACTGCAAGCTGCTGTTAGCGGCAGAAACAGTTGTGCTGGTTTCAGGCTTGCGTCAAGAACAAACGTACGATTTTTGTTTGCTTTGTAGCAAACAAAGCAACCGTCTTTAAAGTCCTGGTGCCTTGCGAACAGTCACTGTAGGCTGTCTCTCCCTGGTATAGAACACCATTTTGTTACACTTAATGAGGCATTTTCAGATTTTAGGAAGCAGACCATGTATACACTTCCAAATATTTTCACTGTTGTCTCTATGGAATGGCTCCACTAGTTTGACCATTGTGCTGGGGGGGGGGAGGGATAAAAGCAATATGAAAATGACTGAATTTCCAAACTTTTTTTTTTTTTTTTAAAGCAGTTTGACAAATAGATTACCCCAAACTGACGTTTAGAAATCTCCATTTTTCTCTGTGTAAAAAGGAGAAACAGTTGCTACATTGTCTCCTACAGCTCCTGAAAAGAACAGAAGCTTTAGAAAATGTTGGCTTCCTTTTTATATTCTTTCTATCTCACGTTTCATTTCTGAGATGCACCAAGCTTAGCACTGTCACTTTAGTTGTTGGTATCTGCATTTTCTTTTTCATGATCATGTTCTTGAAGTACTACTTATGGCTATTTTATCTCATTTTGTATTTTTCAATATGTATTCTTGCAAATGGTTTCTTTGCATTTTCTTTTAATGGTGTATAGGCTCAGCACTGATTGCAGGTAGACCTTTTTAACTCGCAGCAGAAATGCCATGCAGAGGTCATATTTCTCCTACCACTTCTTGTACAAAGTGTTCTTTGGAAACAATGGTACACACTGTCAAATATTTTATCAGTTCTGGAAAAAAATACCGAGCTAAATGAATGCCAAATAATGTTGTTAATAAGGGAGAAAAATAGGAAAAAGAATTTGAGTCTTTATGTGTCCCTGTAGATTATTTTGTGTTTAGTCCAAGATTATACAGTTAAAGAAGTTTCTATTTTAAATTCTGTGTGTCAAGTTTCGTGTTTTTCCGTAATACTTGTTGCCTGTAGTTGATCAGCTTTTTAAACATTAAAAGTGTATTACAGTGGTTGTAGTGGATGTCTTTTTGCCCCTAGGTGTAGGGTTATAAAACAGTTTCAGCATTCTATATATGTTAGTAAATTATTAGTAATACAGCATTTTAATTGTAGCAGTACCAACATACCAATTCAGTTTCAAACCTGCCTGTTAGGCGCTGTACAAATGACACGGTAGCCCTACGCCATGATATGAAAGGCTTATTACATGCTTTAAAAGTAACTGTGTTAAATGTATGGGATATTATGAAGCTTCCTTTTCCTCGTGAAAAGGAAGGTGGATAAATATAAAATGTGGCTTACATTTTGCCTTCTCTTCTGATTTAGTAACCCTCACTGTATCTGAACGTCAGGCATCATCTACCATCCTAAATAAAGCAATTACTAAATGCCCCCATTCGTCCTGCCTACTAATCCATCCAGATGCGTGTTTAAAGCTCTGTCAGGCTCTCTTACAGTGGGTGGGTGGGGGTGTTTGTGTTTGTTTTAAAGAGGGAAGTATTTAAGAAGTACCCAGATCAGAGAAATTGTGTGTGAAGGGGGAAGCAACCAGTTGGGTGATTCTGTTGGTTTATAATCATGTGCAGTCCAAAAATAAGCCATTTAATTCTGCTTTCCTGTGCTCAGTATTCCAGTGTCCCTTTATTGCCTTACGTATTTTATTGTTCATGTCATCTCAGTAAAATTTCAGTAGTTCGTTGTGGATTATTCCTTTTATTTTAAAAATAATATGAAAAAAGTGCACACACACACACACACAAAAATCAACCCCTCACACCTAGGGAGCTTCTCCATACATGTTTTTATGTTATTTTTAACTCACGTTCCTAATTTTTTGGCATTGTAGTTTAACATTTTCAATCTGTTCAATATTTAAAATGGGTCATTTTGAAATCTTCTGAATAATTAAACTGGTTCAATTTTTAATCAATTTAATTTTAAACTTTATATTTAGGTCAATCTAAACATTGAACCATTTCAAACGTTAAACCAAATTAACTGTTTGTTTGATCCAAAATTATGAAGATCAAACAGTATTCAGAATGTATTTTATTCCTTGTATTTCATTCCATATGTGGAATTTCAAAAGTTGAACTGTTAAAGTTATCAATTAAAATACTGGGTTTGGGCTACACTATTTTTAATAAGGTATAATAAGAGAGGTCATTTAATATCAGGAAAAGTGATTTTAAATTGCTGTAGTAGAAAGGTGCTTCATGTACATTATTAGCTTATAAAAAATAATCCTGAAATGCTGCAGTCATTGTAAATTACAGTGTAATAAAGCTGAAGCTTTCCTTTCAAACTGAGCGTTCAAAAGTGTAAAACACCATGGTGACAGTAAATCACTCTACATTGCTCGTGATGCAAAATTTAGAGTTTTTCTTTTATTTTTTAATGTACATATTTTCATACTTAAAAATAATTAGATACTTGGTCCTTCTGAAATCCGTAACCGTATCCGTATCATTGTTTTCCTTACTTTCTATTTTGTACTCCCTCTTATGTTACAAATTGTGTTTGAAACGAATATCCCCAGTAGAGAGGAACAGCAACAACATCTCCTGCTCGCCTTGACACACTTCCAGCGTTTCTGCAAGGGGTTTACACCAGAAAGTTGCAAGTCCTGGCACTTGCCGAGTTAAGATGAAATGGGGAGAAAACTGTTCAGTTGAATCAAAATCAGAAAATATCTTGAAATTTAAGGAGGAGCTTTGCTTTGGCTGTGAAAATCCAATGTTCCCTTAACCGTGTTTGATTTATACTTAATTAAAGAGATAATAGTAGGGAAGACTATAGTGAGGAAAGAGAGATCCATACACGCTTTCCTAGGCTGTGCAAAGCTGACGTCGGTTTAGAAAGATGCTCTTAAAAACGCCATCCCTGTGGTCTTTTTTCCTTCCTGACAAAGAGCCAAGACTCTCGGGTTTCCGCTGCCTTTTTTTTTTTTTTTTCTTTTTTTTTTTGCAGTGTGCAAAGTCATGTCAGGCGTTCCCAGAGATTTTTGATGCGTGGATGTCTTCTGTCATCTGCAATCACGCCGGCGCTCCTGAGCCGGGCCTATCGAAACTGAACTCTGCTGCCTTGCTGCAGGTCAGCTTTCATGGACAATTAGTGTTGTAACAGCGCTTCGGTCGCAAGTTGTCGTGAGTGTTTATCGTAACGCCATCATCCCGGGGCGGATCAACAGCGATCGCTTCGTCTGCCATCCGCCGAAGTGTTTCGCGCTCGCCTTTTCGTGGGTGCCAGTCAGGTGGGCGCTCGCAAGGCCGCGGCTGCGCAGGGCTCAGCCAGGGCCTGGGGCCTGGGCCCCTGGGCTTGGTCAGGGCCTGGGGCTGCTGGGCATGGGGCTCCTTCCCCCCCCTCTGCCTGTCCTTGTCCCCAGTGTCCCCTCTTGGTGACTGTCAGGTGCCCCCGCGGCTGCTGGCTCTGACAGGAGCGAGAGGAGCCGCCATCCCGCCCTGTCAGCCTCCGCCGCTCGGCGCTGCGCGAGGGGACCGCTTCCCGCGGCACACAGAAGTAAACCAATAAATCTTCAGTGTCACTCGACTTATTGCCACTCGGTTGCTCTTTTCCCCCCCACCATCCCTGAAAATCACCATGGAAACAAATAGTCTTTTATTTTTTAATTTTTTGCTTTTCTTATTTAGTTAGAAAGTCCGTATTCCTTAGCGCTCTTTGTGGTGCGTGCCTGAGCCTGAGACACCACCTTCAGTTCCTGAGATACAAACTTAGCTTGAGATAATACTACTTCCTTATTCAACAGATATTTTTTCCCCCTTTTGGAGCATCTCTAAGCATTTCTGCAGTATCTCTAGGCAAGACCAAATAAAAGCTTTCCAAGGCGGTAGATGAGTAGTATGCTCATTTCATGGTTGACTAAACCAAGAGAGTCCGCTGAAGAGTTGCCATCGGTGAAACCGGAGGGAATATAAGCATTCCCAGTGGGCTCTGAGCTGGATCCTGAGGGCTGTTCCCACAGGCAGGCAGCAAACGAGGTGCAGAGGTGGAAGAAGAGGAGTGCAGTAGTGGTCCTCATCTGGGCACAGGAGGATGCGAGGAAGGACCCAGCTGGGGTGCGCTGCATGTCCCAGGCATGGGCTCTGCCCGGCCACCTCTTCTGCTCTCACCACAGCTCCCAAAGAGGTTCATGAGGCATTGAGGGAGGGGGAAAGAAAGTGAGCTTTTATCTTTACAGTTGAGACGCTTGAGTTTTCCATTTAAAGAATATTGTTGTGATATGAAGGAAGAAAAGAGAAGGTTTCGGCTTCCACCTCTTACTTCTGACTTGAATTGTATCAATTCAGTTACCTTTCTGTTAATGTGCCATTCATAAATACCTTTATTCTTATGTCTTAATGCGCATGAGTAATTCTTTGACATTTTTCTTTAATCTTAGTTGTTAGAAATTTTAGTACCGGATACTTTTTTTTTTTTTTTTCTATATAGTTGTATATATCTGATGCTTTACTCAGCTAAATGGTAGAAACATGGCAACTGCTTTGATGAGGACTGTTAAAATAGAAATGCTCAAAACATTGACTGTATGGTTTGGGCATATGAAGAACCCAAACTCATCTTCACTCTCTCATCAGAAAAAGCAGTTTTTGCATTGTTTGTGCAATATGTGCATTTGAAACCTGAAGTTCTCTACTGAGTGAAAAAATTGATAGTGACAAGAAAACCCCAAGACTTTCGAAGCTCTTTAGCTGCACAATATAAATATACACAATATATAAAGTGCATGTATTTATGGCTACACATAGCAACACTGCATTAACAGTGCAATTTCTTAGAAATAGCAAATTGTTTACATTTCTCATCATAGGTGCAAAGTGAGGGAATAATGTTGTTTTAGTGTGCATTGATTTCTTACGATTCAAATCTGGTTTTGTTTTTAATGTCCACTTGCAGTTTTGAAAGGAGTTGATTTTGGTTTCCTAAAACACTCAGGTCTGACCCTTAATTATAGCAAGTGTGAGCATCAGAAGAATGCAAAACTGGATTCCATACATTCTTATTTAGCTTAAGGTTCTGTTTTCTTATTAGATTTATTTCAAATAGTGACATCATTTTGGTTTATGTCTACTGGATTTTGATATTAAAATCAGCAAGTGGGCCTCGTTTCAGTTTGGAAGATGTTATAGAATAAAATAGATATGTGCTAAACAAGAAAATTCATTTCAGTTGTGGGGAAGTGTAAGCCATGATAAATGATTTTCCTGCACAAAATTCCCCATTTCTGAGACAGTATTAGTTTTTACTTTAATTACCAGCTCCAGTAATGTTTCCTATCCATAACTGTCTACAAAATAGACTGTTGCTGAGCAGAGGGTATGGCCTGTTTACTCATCCGTTGAAGAGAGTGCCTAAGTTCTACCAAGTCTTCCTTACTTGGTCTGAACTGCCTCATGGGAGAGTGTCCTTCATTTAAATATTTAAATATTAATGTTTCATTTTCCAGGCGGAAAACTTCAATGTCATTTTAAGGATATGTAACTTTGCTGGGGAATCTGAACCCGTTACAGGAGCAGGTCTTATTTTTATTTTTAATCTGAAGAGAAAGAATTTTAGAAAAACGCTACCATGCTTCCATCTTGAGAAGTTTGACTTGTTTTCTTGTTGCAGAATAACAGCAGCGATGAAAACAACAGAAAGAAGCTGTCAGGGTGGTTTTCTCAAAAATGGTTTAGCTGACATTAGCCACAAATGAGCAGAGCGACACTAACTACTAATTGATTACAGTAATTACGCAGTCTTTGGCTAGTTTGTATTGGCAAACTATATATACTCCTCACATAAATGTGAACTTGCAGAATGCACAGAAAAGGTCACTCTCATTTGCATGATAGGCTTCATTAGAATATGCTAAGGACAAGACCTAGTGTTTTATGACTTCAGGTGATGAATAGCTACCATATTACTCTGCTCGCTGAAAGCATGTTTCAGTCACCTTAATTTACATGCTGTTTTTAATGCTAAGAAAAATCTGTGAGCTGTTAGGAAACTAGCAACAGATAACAGTTTCATTTTATTATGGTTGTGTTATGGGTTGCATTTAAGCTTTGTTCTTTGTTCTAAAGACGGAATGAACATTTCTGATATTTTATATGGAGGAGGAAATTGTGTGCATTTCTCACATCAGTGGTTATTTTTGACCCAAAATGACAACAACAAAAAAAGAATTTTATTGACAAGGCTTTGTATTTTTACTCTGTGTGTGTATGTGTATATATATATATATATATAAATTTTTTTCCTTGAACATGGGGACTAAGGTAGAAAGGCAATTCACCGAATCTTTAAAATTGGAGGTTCTTGCTTTAGGTAAAGATTTTTCATGTGAGGATAGGAAATGAAAGGGTGTTATACTTCCAGACTGACTTCAGTGCCCATCTCTAATGAAAAAAAATAAATTCCAAAGTCTGAGACAATGTGTGTTTCCAATATGAGATGTATAATATTCATCCATAATGATGGAAATCTGATGTGCTTTCATGTAATAGTTGTTTCATTTAACTGTAATTCTCCTACAAATCCTATTTATAAAATGGGTAATGAGGGTACTCATATCAATATTTATATATTATAAAATACTGGAACGTGGGATTAACATTTATAGGTATCTTGCTTTCTTAAAGTTTCTTGGGTTGTAAAAGATACTTCTATGAGTAAAACTGGGTAGAAAATAAAAAAAAGTGGACAGTTTTGTTATAAATTGCAGTTTTGTAATAAAATTGTACAACGAGCTTGCACAAGCTTTTTAAAATATCATTGCTGCCACGGAACAGGTCTGTAATTTATTTATTCAGGAATGTTAGCGGCATTTTTGATTTATTTGTTTTTAGAGAAGTTTTGTTAAGCAAGATAATGAGCAGAGCTGGTGTTAATCATTTACTATGCAACTCTGAAAAATGAAAATTTTGCATATCTTTAACACTGTTGGGGAAAATAAATTCTCTCGTAATGCTAATGGTCTATTGGTATAATTTTAAAAAAATGTTATCTGTTACTCTGAAGAAATTCAATACATTCATATGTTATGCTAAAAGCTAAACTAATCAATATATAATTATACATCCATATGTACATATGTATTGAATAATCAGAAGTATTTGTTATCTGTAAAGATGAAAAATGGATTTGATGGTGGTCACTGCCATAGGTGACTACATGTTTGTTTATGAACAGCCCTTCAGGTGAAGATATTCCTCATGTATGCACAATACAAAGTTTACTTTCTATAACTGTCTCTCAAGAATACTGAATGAGTTTGATCTCATTCCAGGTGGTCAGGGGCTTCCAAATATGGCACAGGTTTCCATAGCCTTCACTGAATAATATTTATTTTAAGGATTTACTGCAGCACTTAAATTAGTACAGGATTCAGTGTAACTAATTTAGAGAGTTTAAAGATGACGTGCCCTTTAACTTGTCTCTGTTTATACAGCTCAGAATTGCGATGTGTTCTGCCTGGCATTCAGTCACCTGATTTTTAGGATTACTATTTTCTGTTTTTCAGTTTCCTGCTGAACTGTACTCTTCTGTATCAGGTTGCCTCTGAAGCTGCAGCAGGCGTTCTTCATCTGTATCTGTGTGGTTTTTGTGACTCAGCAGACACTTAAAACTGAGTTTGGTAATTCGGGTACAAGATGCTGATTAAATGACTGAACATTTAAGTCCATAAATTCCTTTGGTTACATCTGGTCATCTGTTTGTTTGTTTCTGTTTTCACCTGTTAAGCATCCACCACTGAATGACATAAAATGGGGAAAGTTGTCATGAACTTGACATTGAACTGGATTTAATAATCTATTAAAAATACCAAAACAAGTGAGGAAGAAAAGTATGATCTAAGGAAAAGAGATGAATCTTAGTACGTGTGAGTTCTGATTTTGGCATCTGTCCTTCAGGAGCGTTTTTAAGGACAGGAGACTTTCTCTGCACTGTCAATAACCTGATTCATTTACCTGATGTTCTGAGTGATGCACATAATCTGTCACTTGCCTGCCAAGGAGGCTTGAACCTCCAATTTGAACAGAAGGACTTTGACTTAATCATGTGCCAGCAGACCTTATACTGTTCTGCGTCTTGCTACTATTTGCTTTCGTCATTACTATTTCTGTGTAACACAACATGTGGCCAAAGCATATTCTCAATTTCTTTCTTTTCCATGTTTCCCCCCCAGCCCAACCATTAATACTACCTTATCTTTACCACTGATAGCATTTGTTAAGGTTGACTAGAAATTCATCTTTGTGTCTGAGAATTGTGGTTTCCCTCTAAATATGATTGAGAGATGGATGCAGACTTGCACCATCTTTTGAGGTCAACAGATATGAACATTTTCAGTTTGAGGGAGAGGTGATAAAAAAAAGGAGTAGTAGAAAAGGGACCATGAGCAGACGGAGGAGGAAAAAAAGACTGTTGTAAAATTAAGTTAGAATATTAAGAACATGGACTATAGACAAGACTTTGCAAAACAGCTAGCAACTTAGCCATGGATAACGTTTTTAATTTTTTTCCCATTCATTTCTATTCCTTTTTCCTTGAAAGAGAAAGTGAGGCTTTTTAAGACTTCCATATTGCATTTTATATAAAATACTTGAAATATGCTTATGCTGAAATTAAAATTGAACAGCATTTGAATTCAGAGGAGGGGTGGGTCATGTCCTTTTAGACCACCTCCTCCAGGAGCAAACATGGCTTGACTACGATTTTCAGATCTCTGATCTGGTGAAAGAGAAAGAAAGGAGGAAGGATACAGTACTTCTAAAAATTTTCTTTAGCTCCTTTAATAGAAACAAGCCCCATCAAGCTTGGTGACTTCTGAAATATTCTGCCACCTTAAGCATCAACTTCTGTCGTTGAAGTCAATAATGAGTTTGACTGTTTCTTCACTATGGGCTAAATTCCAGGCTGTGTTGTTACTCTATACTGCACTCCATTTCTTGTCCTTGTTGCTGCGCTCACTTGTGCCAGAAAGAGAATGCAGTGTGACAGCTATCACTACAAGTGCCTGTGGACATCATATGCAAGCCAAATGCTAGATGTTGATAAATATGTTATGACTGGACCTTGGTATCTAGATCATACGCACTGGATTGAAACCAATACGTTTTTTGCTCTCTTCTTCAGGAAGTAGGCTTGCATTCATTTAGAGGTACTTTGAGAACAAAAATATCAAATCTTTTTTTTTTTTTAATATTTTCAGTTTATTTTTTTTTTTCTTCAGGAATTAAGTACATCCTTTTGGAATGTTTTGTAATCCTCTTAGTGATGCAGCTGCAAAAAAGTGAGAAGAACTGCTTTGTTTCTGCTTACCAAGGTTATAATAAAAGGCAGTATTCTTTGGCAACCACAAATGTAAGAGGTACAGATCTACACAGCAAAATACATGAAGAATGCTGGAAAAGGGAATTCCATTTTAACCTGAAAAATATTCAGAATAATTTGCTTTTCAGTTCAGTCCATAAATGCAGATTAGTCCTCCTTCCCCTGTGGCAAAAACGATATGAAAAGCAAGGGCAAAGATGTGGAAGTGCTGTTGGGCCGTCCTTTGCTCAGAGTTGTGCTCCATAAGAGGGAAGCATCTCTCACCCCCCTGGGGGTGGGGATTGATCCCACTTCCAAACATCTCCTTCTGGGCGATCCGTGGAGAAGCTGATAGCTATTTAGTGAAACAGCCCTTGCCTGGTGGAGTTCCTGGTCGGGGATGTTAGCCACCTCGCAGTCAGGTTCCTCTCCGCTGCATTTCCGGGAAGACCAGAAACACTTTTTGCAAGCAGCTGCATCTTTGGCGTGCGACGGGGTATTACTGCACCGGTCTTACCCACGGCAACTGCAGCACGCCTGACCAAATCCAGGGGTTACCGGTGCTGTAGCTTGGTAGAGTTTTAGTAGGGAAAATGGCAGTCTTGGTTGCGAATCCTCGTCTAAGAACATTTGTCACAAACATCCTTCGTTCATGTAATAGCATGGTAAAAGAGATTTAATAGCAGTGGGTTTGAAGTTCGTTACCGGCACCACATTTAGTAACCCGGACCTCACCTTCCTCCCTAACCCCCGGTTACAGGCAGTATTATTAGGTAATTACTTTCACTAGCCTTAAAGTACTTACAGTTTTACAAAATACTCTAATTTTCATCAGGGCTGTTAAAACACATTTTTTGAAAAGCAGGCTTTTTTTTTTTTTTTTTAGTGTAAGTGGTAGTAAATTCTGAGTGAGTCATTAGTACCATTAAGACTTGTGAAGTTCTCTAGTAAGTATTCAGGCAGGTAGCTTCAATACCTCTACGCTGAAATGTTATGAAAAGGATTTTCTATACTGCTATTTGTACTTGGCACTGTTCAGTTTTGATTGGTGGATTGTTTATATCTTTTCTGTGTTCCTTGTAATTCTGAATGACTGTATCAAAACTGATGAAGGAGCCTTATTTGGGGTTATTGTACTTTTGGTATTGAATTAATCAGGATGAAGACTTGCAGTCGGGTGGGTATGCATCACCCCCATCTCTCACACCATCTCCACCCCCACTCCTTACCCACAACAAAGTAACAAAAAAAAAGTCCAGAGTTTATTTATTTATTTATTTAGTCTGGACAAGGTAATAGAAATCTGGTTATGTCTTCAGGCTTATGAGGCAGTAACCCTAGTCTGGCTGTGCTGTAGTCCAGAGTGTGCTAGGTATATTTTGTAAATACTCACCTTTGCAAGATAAGGTGCTTGGAAGCACCCAGAGGAGGGCACCAAGGCCGGTAACGGGGCCGGAAGGCCTGTCCTGTGAGGAGAGGCTGGGGACACCTGGGCTGTCCAGCCTGGGGAGGAGGAGGCCGAGGGGCGGCCTTGCGGCGCTCTGCGACCTCCTGAGGAGGGGACGCGCAGAGGAGGCTCCGGTCTCTGCCCTGGGATCCGAGGGCAGGACGCAGGGGAAGGGCACAGAGCTGGGCCAGGGGAGGGTCAGGCTGGGCACTGGGAGCCCTGTCTGTGCCCTGGGGGTGCTCAGGCACTGCAATGGGCTTCCTAGCCAGCTGGTGGGTGCCCGTGCCCAGCAGTGTTCAAGAGGTGTCTGGGTGACACCCTCAGTCATAACGCTTTAACTTTTAGTCAGGCAGTTGGCCTCGATGATCTTTGTAGGTCCCTTCCAACTGAACTAGTCTATCTTTCCAGACGGAATTTCCCAGATGGATGTACAGGAGTCTAAAGTATAATGAAATCTAGATTGAGGAGATACCAAGATGCTCTCAGCATCCTGTTGAACCAAGTCTGCTATGAGAAGCGAGAATTTCCTTCAGACAATGTAAAAATGGGGTTTGCCTGAGAGTATTTGGATGCTATTTCCTGCTCCATCCATTGTCTTTTAACATCTAGAGGTTCTTGCAGTATTGGAGCTCTTCCCATGAACAGCTCTTCTAGTACTGTGTAAACAGACAGGGTCAGGTAATGAACACAAAAAAGGCTACTTCAGATCTAGTTACACAAAATCTCTCCTTGTGAAGGTAAGTACGTTGACGTTATCAGCAGATGTGTCCATTTTGTATTGCAGGAATGTGCGAGTTCAAAGAGGCAGAAAAGTATGATAAGAAAACCTGGCATGAACAACCAGATGCCACTGATGCATGAACACAAACACACACCAGCTCACAGATACACAAATATTCCGAGGCAAAAATGAAATAGCTTCTTGGCAGATCTTATTCACACTTAAGTGGCTAATTGCCCAACCTGACACTAACACTGGCAGCATTACAGAGATAATATTTTTTTTAAAGGATGAACAATTCCTCAGCAATGACTCCAATATCCTTCATATGAATATCCTTTTCTTTTACAATAGGCATGAAAGTTTAGCTGTTTTTTGAAAAAAATAAACAAAAACAACACACATATATTTCTGTTCACTGCAAGGAAAAATATATTTATTTGAAAGCTTCTTTGTATGCTTGGAGTAAGTGCAGAAAACAATATCTATGTTAAGACAAATTTCTTGTGCCTATTCATATTTTCATAAGATCCATTTTCAAGACTTCTGAGAGGCCCAGGAACTTCCCAACACGACTGTCCTATATCTTGGAGATTTGAATCGAAAACATGAAGTGTTTCCCCTTTTATCGTTCCTGTTGGAACACAGTAGCATGACCGGCTGATGATGGCTTAAGGGATCAGCTTATAGAAATTTATCGTTCAGGGGATTTAATAGCTCTGGGGATTAGTAATTGGATACAAATCCTGTCACCTCCAGACTGTCTGTTCACATGCAGCTCGTCTTGATACTGACCACAGGTTGTTACTGTCTGATGATTTTCTGATAGCTTCTGTTTAAAAAGTTTGCTTTTCCTACCCCAGTAAAAGTCACCGTCAGAAATGGCACTGATGTTTGTTGTCACATAAGAAAAAATCACGATTGAAAGGTCATGGAAAATGAACTTTAAATAATAGCTACTAAAATGAAAATTGGTGGAAGATAGAGGGATATTAAGAATTACAGACCAGTGAACTGTAAGCGCTGCATAAATTGAAGTTATATTTTAGAATATAACTCTAAAACACGGTTATAATGCCACAGCAACACAGTGTTGCAAAGGAAAAATATTTCCAAACACTTATACATGTATACAGGCTACTTCATGCAACATAGTGAAGAAAATCATGGCTGGTTTGGATGTCCATGCATCCTTAAAAAATTCCATTACAACAGGTGAATATATACCCAGCTAGTTGTGGCTTTAGAGGTAGAGTTTTGCTATGGATTAGAAATTGATAAAACAGAAACTTCTTAAATGGATTAACTGCACCATATCACAAAGACTGCAATAGGCATACCATGGCTGATGCAGTATTGTTTTTTTAAAAAAAAACAACAACAAACAAACAAAAAACCAACCAGCACACCTCAGATATTATTATTAAATTACCATCACCATTGTGAGGTCATTCTGGTGAAACCATAGATCTGTCCACTGAGACAGTTTTTCCATTTTAAAATATTTTACCCTGCAGTGGTCAAGCTGCATCTTTGATACTTCATTTTGAAGGGCAGAAAATGAGGCCTACAAATCACACATTTAACAGATATATCAGCTAGTCAAAGGAAGGGAATTCCTTTTTTTTTTTTTTTTAATAAAAGCAATTTTCCCTTCTGAGGTTGGACTCTCCAAAGGATATGATCAATAGGTCACTGTGCTCAAGAAGTTCTCTTGTTGAACTGATCGTGGAGAAGATAAGCTCTTGTTGAAATTGTTTTGGTAGAGAAATGGGTTTCATTTGTATTTAACAGGAATTTTTATACATTTCTGGGCCTCGTTATTCTGGTTTCTGTGTGTCCTCCAGTTCTCCTGAATACTTTTCAGGACTGTACAGATGATCAGGAGATGCTCAGCCTCTAGCAGAATGAAAACTTTTTTTTTTTTTTTTTTTTTTTCTCCCTGGCTCTCTAACTACAGGTTAGAGTGATTATAAAGACAAGCTTGCATAAGTAAATTCTCTGAAATGTAGGACAATATCTGTGCTCTGCAACAATTTTAAGGTTCCACCTGTCTTAGGGACCTGGACCTTATTATGTAAAGCGTGGAGCATCCACAGCACTGTCCCTCATCAGGAGGAGCTAAACTGTATGATACCACATTAGAGATGTTCAGCTCTGCCTTGGTCAGTAGCCTAAATATTATTTCAAAACCTGTATTTACGAGAAATTTCAAAACATTTCAGTAACATTCAAACTGAAAAATGCAACAGGCTTGTGAACTGGTATTTATTGGGAATCATGTTGTCTGTACAAAAAAGACAGATGCTTTTTTTTTAGGTGGAATTTTTAAATGAAACTAAATGAAGTTTAATGGCTTATAACATTGCATGAATTTGTCAAAACTGATCAGCTGGATTGCTACACAATGAATACTGAAAATGTTCTGGTTTTAGGCTTATAATAGCCTACAGCCATTCAAAAGTCAAAATGTTATTTGATGATTTCAGAATGTTAATGAAATTATTATTAATAGCACATATATTAATCTTAATGATATATGTAAATATGCGCAAATGTAAAGCTCTGTTGTCACCAGAAGGATTTTTCTACTGCAGAAAGTAAACCTGGGGTAAAATTCCAGTGATCAAGCATAGAGCAGTCTGTACTAAGTATCTCAATAAGAAATTTTCTGATGAAGTTTAATAACGCACACAGGCACATGAGATTTGGGGTGTTTGCTAGTATAACCATTTCTGAAAAGGAGAGGACGATCACATTTGCTTTTAAATTAGCAGGAGATAGTAACAGACTGCCCTGTGCAAGTAAAACAACGTAAAAGGCTTTGCTTTGTTGTTCTCTTGGCTTGATATATTATCATATCTAATAAATGTATGTGCGTTGTTTTTTATTTTGTTGGTTTTTTTTTTTTTGGGGGGGGGAGGAAGAGGGGCTAGCATATATCATTCTCCACCGGGGATTCATTTGGGTAGTAATTTGATTTAACCGGCTTGATTTTTGTTTCTCTGCTTTCTGTTCTTTAAGTTAAAATGGTCCTTCTGTTGTAAAATGCATGTAATTATTTTTTCCATATTTGGTGGTGTTAATCAAGCTGTAATATGGTTTTCATGGTCGCTGTCTTTAATGCCAGGATGTGTTTTTTAGGAAGTCAGCGGGTTTACATCTAGGGAATGTAGCAATTTCTTATCTGTACTTATATATAATAAGCAGCATGATATGTTTTTTATTTTCATATCCGTCTTTGAAAAGCTAGATTTTGCTCGTGTGACATGATCTCTGTATTGCAATGTGAAAAAGAAAGAGGGAACTTTATTATAGAGGAGAATTTCATGGCATTTTACCTGTTGAGGGCCCTGTAGAGCCAGAAGTGCAGTACAGTGACTTGACTAAGTGACAGACAGAAGCAGCCGTAGTGTCACTGTGTATTATCACCTCATGCTAGCTGGAAGCACTCCCTGAAGCCGATCTAGGTTGTATAGTCCTAGATGAGGTCTTCATGGGTGCTGACCATAAAAAGTTCATCAAAGTAATGAGGCGAGGCGAGAGCTTGGCGCTCATGGGCAGAGCTCAGCACCAAGGAGTGTGAACCGGCTCCAGCTGTGACAATAAAACAGCAGGTGGCTGCTGTCATTAGGGGTGGCAGATGAGGCAGGGGACTAACATTCAGCCCACAAAACTCTCATTTGTTAGCCATCGCCACTGTACCATGCAAAATAGCTTCCATCTCAGTCAATTTTACTTTGCAAAATATTACACAGTCGCCATAAGAAAATTAGAGCCTTGGGTTTACAGGTTCCTTGGATCTTATTATCAGAAAACTCTGCGCTGTCAGCTTAGGTGGAAAATTGGACTTTTTTTTTTCACCGAACAGTTAGAGGATCTTTACAGTAATTTTATAATATGGCATTTTCACCCAGGCATGTGTTTATTGGTTAATATTTTGGACTGTTTTGTTCGTAACTCTTTATAAAATGGATTCCATCCATCCATTCAGCTACGTGTTGCACATAGCATCGCCTGCTCTTCAGTGCTCTAAAAGTTGTGTGCTGATCAAACAAATCGTGTGTCCGGGTCTGCCCAGGTGTAGACATTTGTGCCATAGGTTGTGGTTTTGGTGGTTCTGCTAATCTGAGAAAATTTAAAGAAGCATAACCCTTTGGTTTGTCTTTGTTTATTTCTGTTTAAAACAAATGAGAAAGCGTTCTGTATGTACTTCATCTCTGCAGAGAATACTTTATACTGCCTAAAACTTGAGGCCTTCCTTGGCCGAAAACCATCTGGTATGGAGCTGTGATTTCCACAGGGACACCTCTGCCCTTCTGGTGGGCGGGCTGCGGCAAGTCCTGTGATGCGTGGGTCTTACAGGTGGTACGGTGAGGAGCTGCTTTTGCTCCAAAATGAGAGCCCTTTTGCTTGCATAAAGTGACACAGCTGAGCAAAGGGTCGCATGCAGGGGGTTAAATGCCCTCGTCCCATGGCTGTGTGTGACCTCTGGTGCTTTCAGGTGGTCATTTGGACAAGTAAGCGTTGTTGTGTACAGGTGCCTCAGCTGTGAACATATTTTTAAAATTTCTGTGCTCTAATAGGAATACAGAATAGACCTGTAGGATCGTGTGACATTTTTCATGATTTTTTAAGTCATCAAAAGTTTCTTTATGGTCTGTGCTGCGTGTTGGTATGCTTCATCCATGACAAAACTGCAGCTCACTGCTGTAAAAACAAAACCCAACCAAACAAAAAAACTGTTATCCAACCTGTAATACTTTACAGAGGTTGGTGTAAGTTACTTGATTATATGGTTGGAATTCCTTGAAATCAAAGCAAAATAGCTTACAAGAACTGATTACTTACTTGCTAGTTAGTTATGTTTTAGTTTGATTTTTTCTACCCCTGGAAAAGTTGGCTGATACTGCTTTTAGAGAGCAGAATTGCATTGAAATAGGAGGAAGAAATTTAGACAAAAAAGGTAGAGGGGATCCTGTCATCTGCGAGCCACTGACATCTTCAATCAAATGAGGAGAGATGTGGTCCATCCCTTCAAACATCGCCTCAAATTCTTAGCTCATGTAAGACCAGTCAGAATTCTGTCATGTCTGGCAATTTGTTAAAAACATACAGTTCTGTCTTCTGTTTGTCTGAATGGTCCAGTGAAGACAGAGTCAGAGCATGACGAAAGCATCTGATTGCCCAGCAGCTTAGGTCTGGTTTGCCTACTAGCTCAAAAATGAGGCCGAAAAGGTAGGCATTGCTCAAGTGCCTAAAATGTGCCAAATTCATGTTATAAAGGGCTAAAAAATCAGGACTATACAGCCCAGGTTTTGCTCATATCTTCCTATGTACGTGATGGATTCTAAGGGTGACTTTAACGATGTAAATTTCATGAAAATCAAAATGCGATGCAATACAGAAGGAAATGGAAGAGTGCCACGTGTTGGTACGTGCGCCGTCTTTGCTGCCAAGTTCCCTTCCTACCAAAAACTGGTGGAAAGTGGAGCTGTGGGATCCCATCCTTTCATGCCAGCACTTAAGTCTATGGCTCTGTGGCTGCGACGACAGCAAGGATCAGAAAATGAAGAGCCCTTTAACTGAAGCTTCATTTCAGAAAGACATTGAGGCTGAAAATAATTTTTCTGTTAAAGAGACATGGTTTATGTCTCTTTATGGGGCCAGGTTTTCACTTTGTATATAAAACTGAAGTCTTGTGATTTATTTTTCTAGTTAAATCCCTCAGAATTTTGGTTGGCAAAATGCAGAAAAACCTGAATTCCTCTTATTGCATCTTTTCTAGTAATTTATCAACTCTCTTTTATTTTTTAAATAACATGCTATAACCTTTTGTTTGCAGCAAATCTTATTTCTCCTTCAGGTGGTTGTTCATGTGTGCGCTCAGTAAGTACATATGTAGGCCCTTGAGATCAAAGGAGTTTTTTTCTTAATTCTGTTGGGCACGTATATAGATCCCATCTTTCTCATGCTTGATTAACTCTGACCATTTCTGGACACAAATCTCAACTGCTGGCCGAGACTGGAATATTCTTTGCCAGAGAACATCTTCTGCTGTGTCACAGATATCATCTTTATGACTGTACCGATTTGTCTGATCTATACTCCGTGGTTTTCCTAGACTGATAACAGTCTTCATAGCTAATGCATGCAACATCCATACTGAGCTGCAAGAAAGCTTTTTTTTATCGTGCAAAACATCCTTCCAAATTCAATGTGGTGTCTTATTTTTATTATTATTGTCTTTGTTGCTTCAATAAGAATTATATCTCTGGCGAGTACTCTATTAATCCCAAAGAAAGCCTTCAGCTTTTCCTTAGAATTTGAGAGTTTTAAGCAAGCTCCTGCCTTCAGCCAGCTCTTGCATCACAGTCTCAGAAGAGACAGCTTTAAGCTGCTTACAGAGAAGTAACATTTCTCTCTCAGACCAGGCACAAGGATAGCATGCTCGGCCTCTCTGAAACTTGCGGGCGCCAAAGCCCTCAGCCTCCGAGGTGATGGATGAAGGCCATTTCAGCACTAGTCACCTGGCTTTTGACTTTGTCTGAAGTGAGTACAGCGGATCAAAGGCAAACCTAGGCATCCCCAGACTTTGCACTTGGCAGCTTTAGTGACCAGTAATTCTCCTGCTCAGTCTGTGGCTGAGGTGGTGAGAGGCGTTACCGCTTGCTCGTGGGAGAAGTGGAGTAACAGCACCGTGAGCACCCGGAGTTCTCATCTGGATAGACTTACGTGCTGCTCTTAACAACACCTCCCCATGTTCAGTGCCATAACGTGAGAGAGTTTGGTAGCCTGTAGTGCTTGTAGAGTACATAAGAGTCTTTCTGGTCTGCGTATCATGGTTTCCTCTAAGAGTCACTGTTGCTTTCTTCAGCCAGCCTCCTCCCGTTTCAGTGGCAGGAGGAAGAGGTTGTTACAACTCTTGGCTTTTGGGGGATTGGGGCTGGCTGTGAAGGGAGTATTTGGAGAGAATGAGACTCCAGCTGAGATTGAAAACTCCAGAACAAGTTTTTATTTATGTTAACTACTAACCAAAGTATTTTTTAACAATGAAAAATCAAGCGTTAATCACATGAAACCATTAAACATAGCAGCCAAGTGTTAGAAGTACAGTATGGTGGATCTTGTGCCAGCGTCCATAGCTCTTGGTCTCCGAGGTAAGGATGGCCAGGTTTGAGAGCCCTTGTACATATTGGGTGTCCTTATTTTTCCTTGTCCTCCAAGCACGTTTGGGTGTACACAAATACCATGTGAGTTTTTTTGTGGATTGAAACCCGTGTGATCCAAAGGCTTTCCTTCTTTTGTCCTAGACTGGAACCAGTGTGTTCTGGTTTGGCCAGGCTGTTGTTACTGGCTCATCCATATAGATGGCACTTCTGATTGTTACAGATTAGGTACTGCTGTCTTTGTTTCACTATTTTTATGCAATTGCAGCTACTATGGTGAGTGTGTATTCTGAAATATTTTGCTTTCTACCTTAAGTCAAACAATCTTGTGGAAGGTCTAGTTGTAAGGCAAAAAGGATGCGTTTTACAACTGGGTATGTTTTACAACTGAATTTAAGTCTCAGGAATAAACAAAACAACCAGGACTTGCTCTTCTATGTCAAGCAAAGACCTAGGGCAAGTTTCTCACTACTGTCACACACCAAGCACGCTGCAGACTCTTAGTTCCAGCCACCATCTATCACCAGCAGCGTTTTCAAATTGCGGGTAAATTGTCAATAAAAATTGTGTATGACTTCTGATTGTGTGTGACTTCTGAGCAGTTCAGTCATCAGACAGTGACCAATTTATTCATCTCATTCCTTTCTTTGTACCCTGCAACTTTGCAAAAGACCACAGGCACTGTATCTCCTGAACTGATTGAGTTATGTATGGTGGCACTGCTACTGCAGGCCCTACATGTTTGCCAGCCCGCAATCAACTATCTTTAGATATGTTTTGATTTCCTTTAAAGACAGGCAAGAGCCTTGTCTTTCGGATTTCACTGTTAAGATAGCTGTTCCCATAGAAGCTCTGCTCAAACCTGGTAACTCAGTCTGCAGTGCAATTTCTAAACAGCTAAAAAGAAGGTACGGCATCTAAAGTGACGTTTTGTTCAGGAAGAGCAAAACATTACAATTAAGTATATTTGTTTGGTTTTATCCTTTTTAAGTAGAAACTCATTGAAACATCTGTATTATGAGATATTCATGGAGGTCAGTTGTTGCGCTTGCAACCTGTGCAGTCTTTGCTCCTAAAAATTGCTGGGCAGCTCTGTAGAAACGGATGGCAGAAGGTCAGATATTTCCAGAACAACTCCTAGGACACTGAGAGTTGTAGTTCCCCTGGCTTTCCCAAAAGCTTGAAAGCACTTGGAAGAATTTCCAAGTTCAAGCATTAGTCTGTTCATCCTACCATGTGCGTATATGTACTGACCGGCTCAGGTTTCCCTTCTCACACTCACCTTTTCATGAGCATGAGCCCTGCATATGCTGCCAGTGCCCTTCTCAATGCTGAGCGATACGACCGAGTTTCTTGAAGCCAAGTCCCTCAACATCCAGGCAGAACTAACGATGCTTTTGTAGCATAATCTGAGGCACTGAGGGTTGAAATGAGCAGCACGTGGCAGGTATTCCTGGCTCTGCCCAGTGCTGCTGAGCAGCAACCCAGCATCTGGTGGTTGGCTCTCTCATGCAGGACATCCCCGGGTTACTCCTGCCAGTCTCTGAAAATCAATTGCAAAGAGAAGCAACTTCTGTGGCTGCATACATCTACTGTTTTCGTGGTGACAAAATTTGGAAATCGCAGTGCTATTAAGAGAGAGAACTAATTTCATAGCCTGCACTGTCTTTCCTAGACATTTCTCCTACTGAGAATGTAGATTGCTGGGGATATAAAGACTGAAGACCTGTCCATGCAGTAGAGTATTGGGATTTTATTGATGCTCCTCCAGACTCCCTTGCTATTAGTGCCCATGTACTAGCAGAATCCAGATGAACTGCTTGAAACCAATCTGTCTGCACCTTGCTATCTAGATGTGTCTGTGCCAGCCTGTCTTTTGCATGGCAATAGGTACATGTCTAACATAAGACCACGAACGTGGTGCATGCAAATCTTACTTTAGAGTGTTTATCCATCCACCCATCGCTCAACATACTCTGCAGATACTCAGATGCAGGTGCCTATTACTGCTTCAAAAGACACTGGACAATGTGCCTGGAGATACAGCCTCTCACTGATTTCAGTCATCCAAACGATGGTGAGACATGTGCCTTGCATCAGCTGGGGATGTCACTCTGATGATCTGAGAGCACCATGTTCACGGTCCTTTGAAAAACGCAATGTACCCATCAGTGTCCTGAAATCAAGGAGAGAAGACACTTTAGGGCTGACGCTTGCAGATAGTGACAGGCAATATCCTTTCCATTCTTTGTCCTGAAGCAGATTAGTGTGACATCTCTTTCCAGACGCAAGGTGGGGATAGGCGGAACTGATGCCTCCTGCACCAAGTTGTAGCTGTGCCGATAGGCGAAGTCCTGAACATGCTGGGAAATGGGTCATGGGTAAGGAGACAGAACGATGTCTGAAAGGAGGGTAGGAATGGGAAAGGGAGGGAGCAGTTATGGGAATGCTGGATGTACATACTGTGAGAAAAGAGAGGAAACAAGCAATTTCTTGGTGGCGAAATTGGTAGGTGCCCTTTTATATGTAGCTGAAAACCTTGATTTATGTCGATAGAGTTCCTAGAGCCTTATTTAGCATAACAAGGATGTCCTCTGGTATTGTCATGTTTCCGGATGTCGATGGTAATCTGTTTTAGATGCAAGGCAGTGTAAACACTAAGCCTAAGGTGGCATTTCAGAAGTTAGAGAGCCTGTGTGCTGGTAGGCTGAGAGGCTGGTAGCGGTACTGCAGAAAGCATTGTGATTCCTTTTTTTTTTTTTTTTTGTCTTTTTTTTTTCATACTTTGTGCAGCTGTTAGATTATGAAACACCTGTTAGAGGTGACAGTTACAGATGTTTGATAACCAATGAAAATTAATAGAACATGTGATTCTTTTAGCTTAGAAGTGATTTGGTAAGGTGTGTTTAGAAATGTAATTACACAGTGCTGCTGTCTACCATTATCACTTAACATTCATTAACTCCTCTGAATATTGAAACAAACATTTCTTGTAGCGGTACTAATTTTCTCATGTATTTGTAAGGTGATTTCCTGACAGAGTGAACACCTTCTGACTTCAAAGTTTTTGCCACTGTTCAGCTATTTTTAGTCTGCTCATTAAGCAAACAAAATATGTAGAGAGCCGTTTGTTTACTCCCTGTTATCAGTTTACAAATATACTGTACAAGCAATCTCTTATTTATTTCAGTTTTTACTACCCAATCTTCAATTTGACTTCATAACAGAATTGTGGACATTTAGACGGATGGTAGCTCAGTTCAACTTCAGAAGGAAAGTTCAGGTTTCAAACAAAAATTTTATTACATTTTATTATGCTTGAGAAGAATACCCAGTTGCACATTGTTCGAGAAGATTGTTATTTTTAGTAATGGTGCATGAACAACTTCAGCCTCATTACTAAACATAGGTGTTTGGGGAAAATTAAAAGAGGTATGCATTTCCTAAAATTGATTGCTTTTTTTTTTTTCCTTTGTCTGACCCGTTTCACTGGTCATTAATTTTTAGTTTATTCATAGATGATATTTTGCTGTGAATTTTAGATCCTTCCAAATTCTGTATAGGAATTCTGTACAGGAGTGGGGCAACAGGACGTGACCACTTGAAGGCTCTCTTTTGTTTATTTGAGATAGCGTAGGTACTGGAAGGAAAGATATGCTTCTTGTTTTTAGAGAAATCCTGTAGTAAATTACTTTAAGCTGACTAGTATTTGCCTCAGCTTGCATGTTTTTGAGGCTAGAGACAGCAGATGTGATCTTCTGATGGTGCTTGATTGTGGTCTTGTGAAGTGGATAATGCTTTGGGCCCTGTTCTGTCACTTTTTATGCATGCACATCTGAAACTGTATTGAGGGTGTTTCGAATGATCCAAGGCATATTGTTTTTATATATAAGATCAAGCAGCATCATTTATTGAAGTATTTGTCCATGCAGTAGTGCTTAACCATACAGACCAGTTTGTGCACTTTGAGCCATGTGGTGAGATTCTTTTGAAACATCTAAGCCCCATTTCAGCAACGAGTTATACCCTAAGCAGTGCAGTGGCTTTCTGCCTCCTTTAATAAGGCAAAGTGTGTGGTTCCTGAAAACCATTCTCAGTGCACAGAAGCTGTACTGAATGTCATGTACAGAAGATGTACAGCTGTACGCTGTGCGTCTGGATTTGGGTCATTCATTCATCTTCAATCAAAGGGTGCTTTTCGTGTTGAAAATAATAATAATAATAATAATAATAATATAAAGTTAAGAATGAATCAATAGCTAACTTACAGGAAACCTTTCTGTTTTAGTTGCAAAATAAGTGACTTCAGGTGAGGCACATAATTGGTGAACAAGTGAGCTCCCTGAAGAGAGAGGTAGATACTACCAATGTTCTCCTCGTTTGGCCTCTGTCCTAGCAATGGCAGACTAATTTCTGTCCTCGATGGTTTGTACTAAATACATCTTTTAAAGGAGGGGAAGTGAGAGGACTATGCGACTTTGATCTTTCCAGGTCAATTTGAGAGCAGCAGGAGAGGATGTTTTCTGTTTTGTTCAGTTTTGTTTTCTCTTCTTTTGTGCCCAGCTCTTTTATGCCAGAATACATAAAAGCAGATAATTGTGCTCGTTGCTACTACTTTATGGCCACGAGACTAATAATTCTTTTGCATCTTGAGGGACACGTATTGGTGGCAGAAAGCAACAAGAATATGTTGAGGGATTTCTCTCTCTTCTGGATGATAGATGCAGGAATATGCAGGAACAACACAGCCGATTGATTGATAGTGCGCAACTCATCCATAATGATCTGTCTGATATAGCAGTAAATTATTCTTGAGATTGATGCAGGTCATTGAACAGCACATTGACAATCCTGTTGTCTGTCAGCCTATTCAAAGCGAGTCAGGAACAGTAGCTGCTGTGATACTCAAGTCTACCTTGGGTTCAAGCTGTGTACAGGTGTTCTGCTAATACAATAATACAAGTTGGTCTTTTCCCTTTTCTTTACTTTTGTTTGTTTGTTTGTTTTATTAGGCTTCTTGGTTTCATTGCTAGTTCATTCCAAGTAACACAGTAAAATTGATATGAGGTATTTTTAGAAGAGAAGGTTGTAGTCGGTTGCACTGATGATTGCATTGTCCCATAAAATTCGGTTTTGAAAATGCTGGTTTTTGAACTTTGGCAATAAAACATCTCCATGGAAAAGTTAATAAATAATTGAAATGCATACCAGATTGTTGCTTGGAAAAGTGTAAAAATAATAATTGTAATAAAAAAGTTTCAAACTTTAGGCAGAAAGCCTGATAATTCTCGGAAATTTAAAATTTTGGTTTGTCTTTAGGTTCTATGAATTATTGTGGTCCTGCTATAGTGCTCTGGTTCTTGTCTTGTTGGTGAGGGCAAAGTTGTCCTTATTTGTCTCTTCTGATTTCTCTTTTCAAGAGAAAAAGTCTGCATTTTCCTGTCTGCCAAGTCACTTGCACTTGAAGATGGGGAGGAAGGAGGAGGTATGCATGCCAGGTGTATGCGCGTTACTTTTCAGTTCAATCACTAGTGTTAGTGAGGGTGGAGCATAAAATAGCCATATCCTTCTTTAACACATGGGGTCAGCAGGGAGTGTAAGCCAGCACGTCACAGCACTCTCAGCATCGCAGCCTGAGTGATTACACATGACTTGGTAACCTTCTGAAACGCTATTGATTGTTTTAGCTTAAGAAGAATGATCATAATTGCAAGCTGGAAGTGAAAAGACCTGCCTCGTTTGGCTGCTAAATGAGTCAGCTGGAAATCCCAGCTTTCCTGCACGGGGTTCTAGGACTTGACGTCCTGTCACTGAGGGCATGAAATTTTTCAGATATTTGGATGTTTTCCACACTAGACTTTGCCCTGCCAGATATTTAGTCGAACCTGACATCCTGTCACAAAGGGCATGAAGCCTTTCAGACTACTGGATATCTTCCACACCAGACTCAGCCCTGCCAGATACTTTCTTTTAAATTGAGTCCCTTGCGCACGGTCATGCAAGAGAGTTATCAGCACCCCGGTCTGGACCTTTCAGAATCAGCAAACATCCACGAATGATGGACTTGAAGAAATTCCCAGGAATTTAGACTTTTGATGCATGGGAAAAAAAAAAGATTACTTGTTTATAGAAAACCATTGCTTTCTGGGCACTTCCGCCTTTTCCTCTGCATTCTTGTTCCTGAAGCTGACCTGCTGAATGCAAAATCCTGCCAGAGAGATGAGACTCGGCTAGTAACTTTTTATATAAACTAAAGATTTCAAAAACTTAGTTTTAAATTCCTATAGACTGTTAAGTTTTATTTGACCAAATGCTGATTTGAATGCATATGTATTTATATGTAGAGCAGGTACAAATCCGTAACTGCACATACAAGTTTTGTTGACACACTGAAATTCATGTGGGTCACGATATTCCTTGGGAAACTGGACTATTTCTTTCTTTTAGTAATTGATACCCCTGATGGCATGACTCCACGTGAACCACTCATTCAGCTACAAACAATTAAGGCTTATAGTGCATTTCGAGACACTATAAAGAGCAAGGGTACTTCATTCCTGGAATAAGAACCACCTGAGTCTGTGTTATTGTTTACTTGCCTAAACGTACTGTCCTCTTTCTCGACATGATTGATGCAGTTTGCCTCAGATGAAGGGACAGGGACAGGAATTCAAGCGCAGATCATGGAAAACAAAAGCCAGTGCAGACAGAATAATGCATTATTTCTTCATATTTTGTGATGGAGCATAAAAGTTTTAGATATCCTTGTTCTTCTTATTCCTTGAAGCTGTCAGATCTCCCATACGATTTATCGAGAATGGAAAACCATCCCATCTTTTCTGAGTGCCCCAAACCTATGAGAAGACTGAGATAAAAGATCTAAATACTAATAATTTGATAATAATAACATTCTGTTTTACTTCAGAAAATAATAAGAAAAAGACTTTCAAGGAGCTTTCTAAAGCATCTTGTATACGTGGGGCCTGTACGCTTCATGCAGTAGCTTACCTGTATTCTCAGAGTTAAACTCAGATATAAAGAGGTTCTGGACAGTTTAAAGGAGATGTAAAGGATATTGAGAATATGAATAAAGGATAGATATTCATTGTTGTTCTCCTGGACTTCTCTGCCATCACTGAACACTGCTGTCTGTAAGATAAATTCTCCGAGAGCAGTTGCCGAGAGCTGTGTATCCATCGCGAAGTGATTTAAAATCGCTCTTCAACCGCTGGGTACCTCATTTGTAGAGTCCCACAAAAATAAATTGTGGTGCTGGTCCTCTTCCGCAGGTGGGTTATGAGACGGCTGGCCTGTTGGCACGGCTCCAAGTGACTTTTTGGTGGAGGTAAGATGTGATGTAGCTCCTTCCTTGGAACAAGGCCAAGGCTGAGCGGTAGGCGCTCAGGAAATACGGGACCATCACAGATTTCGTGACGTTACGGCCCAGAATGCTTGTTTGGGTTTGCGTTTGTTTTCTTTAACGTGGCTTTCCACTAACAGAGCAATACATGTATTAAAAAGAAAAAAGCTTTTATAGATTCAAAACATATTAAAACCTAGCATCTTTTGCCCTCTCAAAATAAGACACTTCACAGAGCACAATTCTCTCCCTGCGGAGAATATGAGAGAACAGACAATACATGACAGATTATTCATTTTCCTTGGGTACTGTGATGATAAACATTGCACGTGCTGAAGAACTTGTATTACACTAGAATGAAAAGTGGAAGTCAAGATTGTCCAACATGTTTCTTTATTCTCAGAATTAGAATTCCCTTTGTTTCTTTTGTACATTAAAATATGCTTTTATAACTGAAGACAAGTCTTTGGAGGCTCCTAAATCAGTTACAGACTTTCTCAGAGTGAGTCCAAGAGCTGTTTAAAGGCTGCCATGGAATATGAGTGGACACGTTCCTGCAAAGCCACAACTCTTCTAAACTGAAAACAGAATATTCTTCAAACTTATTTTGGGAAAGGTGCTTGTATATTTATGATTGAAAATTAATTTTAGTTGTAGTTCATGTGTAAAAAACTGTCCGTAGGGAGTGTGGATACTGTTGTAAAGCTCTTTTGTCATTTTTCAACTTGGTTTTAATTTAACCTGAATTTTGAACATTGAGCACATATTCTGGGGGATTTTGCTAGTTTGGAGCCAGAGTAGTTGAAAATCACTAAGAATTTTTTTTTTAAAAAAAGACACAAAACAAACAATAACAAAACCACAGATGACAACAACAATACAACCCCCAGAATGCCACTGCAAGCAAATAAAATCCTGCATACTCATCTTTTCCAGAGCCGGAAGACAATTCTAGGAGCAGTCTTCCTACTGAATAGGGAGAGCTCTTGCTGGCCATGACTTGGGTGTACAGGATGGACATTTCTGCCCTAAGACCCCTGGGAGAGCAGCTGGCAGTGACTGCTCATCTTCGTGTGGGTTGTGGATGAGTATGTCTAGATCGGATTTTGTAAAAATGATTTCAGGCCTATAGTATGGCCTGGTTTGCTGCTGGCTTGTACTGGAAACAATAGGAGAATGGCTACTACAGATTTTTCCTACTCCCTCTTGCTGCATTTCTGAAACCAGTTAATTTCTAGCATTTGAACGTTTTTGTTTCCACTAGAATTAAAAAAAAAAAAAAAGATGAAATTCAGGGAAACCCGAACTGGTGGTTACTGCAGTTTGTGGAAGGATTCTCCCTGATTTTAAGATATATTACAGCAACGTATATCTAACGCATTTACTCCTTGTGTCCTTAATGGTGCCAGACAGACTTCCTTTAAGATTCATTTCAAAAGACCAGGGCTAAGTCGTGTCTAACTATCCAATTCTGGTAGTATCTTAGGGATAACTGATGTACCTCCGTGGAGGTAAGTTAGTTGGTGGTGGAGAGAAAAACAACATTTTTTTGATTCCTAAATCAGTAATTGGTGGGAAACCAAATTGCTGAATGTACTGAAAACACTTTCTGAGGTTGTTTTTTAAAGCCAGCAAGCACTTGATACCACCTCTCCCTTAAAATCACCTGTAGGGGTTGGTAAGCATAAACAAATGGTTTCCACACCTGTCTTGTTATCATGTTGTCCTCAAATCCAGCATCCCAATCAAGGTATTTAGACTTTGCTTTTATTTTAAGGAAAAATATCTTTTCTCTGATGTAAGGGCTGTCTCTGTTGCTTGGTAAAAATATTTGCATTTCATTCTTAATTTCTTATGAAAATAGCAACTTTGGTTTTATTTTCAAGGCCTGCTTCTGCTAGGTGGGGGCCTGTTCCTGAGCTGTGCTGAGCACTCGAAGCTTGCACAAAGTCACGCTGCGCTCTTCAGTATGAAGTCTTCAAGCATTGCATTAAAAAGCTTAAACTGCTAGTAGGCGCTGAGACTTTTATTGAGTCAGTCTTCATTTTATTTGTGCTGTATAACAGCAGCAAAATGGTTCCTCAGAACCAAGGTGCAAAAGATGGGAAGCAGCTAATGGGAGATTAATTGCTTCAAATTATTAACAAGGCCTTTGTCTTTGATTTTACAGGAAGGTAGTTCTATCTGTACCCCCTATAGATGCACTGTAAAGAAATGTTTGGCTTTTGTTTGGGAGCTTCAAGTATACAGGCTCTAAAAAAAAAATACTCTTCTGTAGAAGCGTCCCTAGAAATACGCGTAGTTGGTTGGGACCTTTGCCTTCCATGTGGTGTAAGGACACTTTGCCATGTAAACCTCCATGTGCCTTTACAATTTCGATTTCACATTATCCTTTCATGGTAATATTTTTCTTTTTCTTTTAGAGAAGGGTTGGTTTGTAGCAAAAAGTAGAAATATTACTGAATTAAGATCAGTTAGGTACATTTCACAGCTGTGAAGAAGTGGCTATGGTTTCTGCCGAAAAGCAAGAGAGCAGTATGTTTTGAATGCCTTGTGCTGTTATCAGAACACATGATTTTATTTTGTTACAATTATTTTCCCTACGTACAGTAATTCCAATGACACTTGAATAGTAATGATGGTGGCAGTGTGATAGATTATCCACAGATGTAATGATTGGGTTGCTAGATTTGTAAATTGTGTAGGGGAAAGTATTTAAGGTATTTCTCATATCTTTTTGTAAAAATAATGAAGTCACTATCATTTAAATAAGAAAAAATTATATTCTTTTACCCTAAAGGATGCACAAGAGAGATTCTCTGTAATAATGTGAAAGTGCCCAAAGTAGATCAGACATGGAGAAACTACATTATCATATTTGTAAAGGAAAAGTACTCTTTCTTGGCTTTTGTGGCTCATACATGCCATAATGCTACAGTGTTTTTTACAGTCCTTCCATTGTCCATTACTGCAAACACGTCCAGATGAATTCAGCATTTAATGTTAAAAATCTTATAACATGCCAGTTTGATTTGTAGCCCTTCATATCATGGAATGCTAATTAAAATCATATTTTTGCATATGTCATGCCTTTCATGTACATATGCAAATAGAGTCTATTGCCTTTCAGCTATTAGTAATTAACTTTATGAAGGACAGCTGTAATACATAATTAACAAAAATGTTTGCAAGCCCTTTTCACACTGAAAGTTACGGCGGTACGATTTTTGCTTATCAAGAGAAGCATTTTAGTTTGAAGCTTCAGTCTGATATCTAAATTGTTTGAAGCAGTCACATGACATAATTAAACTGATGTTCAGGTCTTATCAGCAGCAGAATGGCACTCCATAGGTTCCCGTCTGTTTCATTACATATATCACCAAAATTAAATTAAATTATCTGTGTTTTGTTTGGTGCAAACGTAATGGCAGGTAGTGTAAACGTTGCTGCTGTTGTTGATGCCTTGAACAATGTCTTGCCAGTTTGAAGACATATTCCCACTCCAAATGTAGTCACAAATGTGTGCTTCACCTTTTCCCCTCCCTCTTTCACAAGGCTATAAAATAACTAAGGCTATTAATTTGTTTCCATGTATATCTCTTTAAATAATTAATACAATGGAGTTTGACCAGACATAAGCAGTGATTAAAGCATCTGATCTTGCTGTATTTTTTTATTACTCTCATTAAAAAAATGGAACTACTTATATGAAGAAAGGTTGTAGGATGGGCCCGTTAAGCTTAAATAAATTCAAAGGTGTAGCTGAAACTGTATTAGTTTTTAACATGAGAAAATGCATATTTAGGCAAAAAAGACTGTATTCTCACTATATTATATAAGGTGTTCTAATGTGCAAAGAGAAGCAGAAACAGTTTTTCTAATTTTTGACCGATGATGTATGGTTATGATTGCTTATTTGGAAGAGAAATACCCAAGTGACTACAACCTGAAGAAAAAGTGTCATCACAGAATGGACTACCAGATATAATTTGTAGTCTAGCATGGTTCGTTTTGTTTGTTTGTTCGTTTGTTTCTTGGTTTTTAATTTTGCAATTAGTAGAATATGCTCAAGTGCATGCTCAAAACAGAAAAAGTCAGTTTTAAAAATAAAAGTATTAAAAACACTAATTTTCCTGTTTTTTATGTGTGTTTGTTTGACAGGGTGGCCTTTGTGATGAAGAAGCATTTGAACACTCATTTACTGGGCAAGCATGGAGTTGGCACACCCAAAGAAAGGTAAGCCACTTTAATTTTTTTTCTCATATTACCTCATATCATTCATATAATATGGGCTACCTGGAGTATTTAGTGTACCCAAAATGAAATCACCTGGACTTTTAGCTCAGCTATAACTACAGAGAGAGCTAACATGCTTAAATGCTCTGCTAGCATGGTGCTTATGACATGTTTGGAGGGCTCAATGGAAAACTTGCTGTAGAAAGCAATTCTATGCAAAATTTTGCAACTTTGGGGGCTGGTTTCAGCAGGTGATATTATTTTCTCAAAATTTCTGTAGTTGTATTTCTCTCTTCAAGTACAAAATCAAATATATTTTTTTCCTCTTTCTTGCCTTGCTGCTTTCTAAAATGGCTTTCTGAGATTTATTTGATTACTGAGGTCAAAGTCACAGAGGAATTAAAAGCAGTTTCCTCAGTGTTGGGCAGGAACAGAGATCTGAGGTTTTGACTTTATAAAAAATATTTATTTAATTTTTCAATTATGTACAGTTACTTAGTTGAAAACTTTGTGTGAGAGAGAGAGAGAACAGGTCATTTTTATTCTATGGTTTAAAATGTAACCATTTTTTGCAATCTAAGCTGCACTGTTTGCAGATAAGAAGAGTTTGCCTCAGATGTATTAGCCATATTGTGGTGTAACTATTGGCATTCCATTGAATTTTGGAGGTAATTTGAAACTTGGATGTTTTCTGGATGGCCAAAAGATAGCATATTCCCTCTCCATCTGGGTAAATTGATGTATCCCACCTGCAGGGTTCGTTGCTGGACACTTGATTTTGTTTCAAGTATTACCACCTTGTAACTCATTCTTTCAGTGTAAGATTTTATAAATAAAGCTTATTTCCTGTTTTTAATAGAAAAGAAGGGGAAAATGAATGGTAGCTATGAGTTGTAGGAGACCACAGGAATACTCTTCCTGAGTCATGTTCATTTCCTGTTAAAGACACTGGGGGTGGTAGTTGTTCAGAGTCTTTCCTCACAAGTTCATCACAATTAAATCATGGAGTGACCAAAGAGCAGAGTTTTAAATTAACACTCCATATACACTCCGTTTGACTAAGCGCATGCTTAAGCATTGCTTATATTCTTTATGAGATTGCCTCTCCAAAATGCTTAACCTGAATTTCCGTAACACACAGTTACTTAAAGAGTTTTGAGATATTCTTTTTCATCTAAAATGTAGACGAATGCATCGGAACAAGAGTAACAGTTTCATAAAATCAGTTATCGTATTAAAGTTTATGCTAGTTTTCTGTTGTAGAGCAACACTTGCAAAAAAATAAAAATAAAGTTTTGCTCTGGTGTTTTGTTTGGTACTGGAAACGTTTAGTACCACAGTGTTCTTTTACAAGGGGATATTTACTATGTAATCATCCTAAATACAACATAGAGAGCACTTCCGTTACCCTAGTGAACATGTGCGCAATAAAGGGTACATACAATAGATATCCAAATATAGTGTCTTAGCCAGAGAGGCATATTTTTAGCGATCATCGTCTTGGAATGGATTCCCAAGCAAGCAGGACGCTACAGTCTAAATGGGTAGTTGCTGGCTTCTGTTTGTATATTTCTTCTGAAGGCTGCCTGGCTGTTTCTGTTTTCCCCATTTCTTCCCCTATTCCTCAAAGGCTTTTAGCCTGGCCTGCCAGCGTGGCAGGAGGATGCAGGGGAGGAGGAGAAGAAGAAGGGATCCCCCACCACCACCTCTTCACACAGTGGCAGGTTCGCAGCCCCGGCTGCCCTGGGAGCAAAGAACCGAGCTTTGTCCTGCAGCCTCAGTGCCCCATCCGCAGCTGCACACCCCTGGGCCAGCATAACAAGCGATATTTGAGTGACTCTGTGCTCTCTTCATCTGAAATTTCTTCATCTGTCTTAAGGATGTTTCTTACCTGCAGTACCTTTTTAGCTGGCACTTCAGCTTAACGAAGAGCAACATCAAATGGTAGTGGCAGAGCTACCACAGTATAATTTTCTAGGAACTGTCCCTCACTGGTGATCGTGGACGTTTAAACCACGTGATCGAGTGCAGTAAATACCAAACCACTGTTGCTTTCCTTTCCACCTTTCCCTTCTCATTATGGGAGAGTTTGTTGCCTTTTAATGGCTTTAGGAACCAAAGAAATCCTTCTTCAGCATGTTAAAGCATCACTTTGGGTATAAACATATTCTAAATCAAGTTACCTAGTTTTCTTACCTATTTAAAACATTAATGCCTTGATTATAATTTTGCAAGCTTGCTATATTTTAATTTCTCTAGGACAATATAATCAGTTTATTCTTTATGTTTTGAATTTGATTCTGCTCTCTGATACATTGCATATTATAGCAAATACTAATAGAAGCTAGCTAAATAGGCTGTGACAATTAAATTAATAATGCATTTTATTTGCAAGTGTTTAGTCTTTGTGGTTTGACTGATATATGCAAAGATGGTAATTTATTAAAAGTAAATTCATGTAATTGTACTACAGAGTTTGATGGACCAAAAAAAGTTGTCAGCATGACTATCATCAAAAACAGAAAATTGAAATAAGTTCAAAAGGGTGCTTGAAAAATATTTTTATACACCCTGAGAAATTGATCCCTTTTTAAGAAACTTCTCAGCAAAGAATTTTTGGTGACAAACATTGAGTTCTGAGAGGGGGAGAAAAAAATAGCATTTACATTTAGTGAAGCAGTACTGAACTAGAGTGACTTATTCTGTCTAGCTTTCCATAACCCATAACTATAGCTTTTTTTTTTTTTTTTGTATCCACAAAAGGGAGATGTTATAGAGGCTGTGGCAGTGTTTGCATATGCAGGTATAGAAAACAAGCATAATTCATAATAAGATTGCTACTGAAACATCTTTTGTTTCGAGTTTTTTTTTTTTTTTTTTAAGACAAAATGGATTTAAGGGAGTAAATGTTATGCAGCTGCAAATCACAGAAGCTTAAAAAAATAGCCTTCTTGTGAAATGTCTTCACATTTTAGCCACAAAGAAACCTACTGCCTAGTCCATTATGGTCATTACCATTTAATAGCTAACTGAAAAGTGGAATGTTTTAACACAAAAATTCCTCTAAGGTATTTTTTCCTGTTATTGGAACTGTGATACTGATTTACTGTCAACTTGAATGTGTCTCAAAACTGGCATGTTATCTGCTAAGTCCAAGGCCAGTACATATTTGGTACTTCAGTGTCAGTAATCTTCATGGGACCTATAACTATATCTTATTGGCAGGATAAATCTTTGGCTACACCTTTATTGTGTCTCGGAGACAATGTGGTTGAGGACGAGGTGAATGCATCCATAGTGTTAATGGTGCTGAGTCCTAATTTCTGTTAGAAATTATGTTACTTACCTGTAAACTGAGGCAAAGCAGGAGAAACTGAGATGATTCATCACTAAGTTTAAGATACACAAAAATATGAGCAAGAAAATAAAAATAAATCACTAAGTCACTCATCAGTGAGACAGAATCTAGCTGCTATTAAGGACAACTCTGGATTTAGAATTTTTTCATACAGAAACACATTTATCTTTTATACATTTTTTCAGTAGACCTTTATTATTGTACAGCATGCATTTTACAGTAAAGAAGACTTTGTTAACTAGAATTCTATCTGATATTTCTGTTTAAACTATTTTTATATAAGTATGTAATAGAAAGGCCTTAACTGACAGTTGTTTAATTACCTCATTTTCCCTGTGAATTGTAAATGATGAGTTGCCTCTGAAACAACTCTCTGCATATGAGTAGTTCCATTGAATCAAATAGGATCATTCATATATATATATATATATATAAAGTTTCTTGGATCAAAAGTATGTGTTGAACTGCAATCTGTGTTCCAAGACATTTTCTGCAAAGGTCATTAATAATATGTTTGTTTTTGTAAGGTCATTCTGGCATATTTTCACGTGCTTTAAAAATGGGATACAGTGCTAGCATTTTAAATGTGGGAGAAAAATAACTGATGATAGACAGGGAAATACTTCGATAGGTTTTAGAGAACTAGGGGAAAATTTTGACCAGAAATTGCAGCACACCCTGAGTCCATACTCCTTTTGCCAGAAATTTGCCTGTGTTTTCTAAGATCTAAAGATATCATTGTGGTTAAGCAATGCCATCACTGTTATTACTGGTGGACTTGTATCTGAGATCTCAAAAGTCATTAATAGGATATTTGAAAGCTGCCAGTTTCTACAGGAAATTAAAAGTTACATTCCTTGGTATAAGTGACAGGACTAGCTACAGCTATGATTTTCAATGTACTTGTATAAGACCACATGTATTCTGGAATACCAAATGCTACTAACGTGTGGTATAGCTATCCTGAAACGTATGAGACTGCATGGTATGTCATTAGCAGGCATTATTGAGGTCTGAAAGAAAAGTAGCCAGGAAAAATGAATGGGGATTTGATGTTCTGTAAACTCTTTAGAAAGCTTGCCTCATGCTGTTTTGTAATAAATTGCAATGTCCTGATATTTCCATTTTGGATGTAAAACTAGAAGTGAATGAAGTCTTTCAGCCCAACTCTCTTTTACTTTATTGAACTTCTAATTTTCTCTTGAAATGTGTGCGAGTAGAGAAATTTCTGATAATAACTACTTGATATGCCTATCTTTGGTAATATTACCACGTTAAGTAAAAAGATTGAGATGTGTTACAGCAGATTCGGGGAAAACAGGTGGCAAAATTCATAGAATGCTATGTCATGTATACGCGCGTATATGTATGTAATCATCTTCTAATAACTTGTGTTGTGAAAGAATGAGTTCTTTAATTAACTATCTCACAGACGGATTTGCAGTTAGAGGTGGTGGTGGTGTTGCACACTAATACATAGACAAGAAGCTCCCCATAATCACTGGAAGGTAACTGGAAGGTCTGGCCATCAAGCCTTGTGATCACCTTTTACTGCTTCTTGTTAATAATTTTGAGCTTTCCCACAGAAACCTAACATTACTAGTTTAATTGGATGGGAATGAAAAATATACTTAATTGATCATTTCCTTCAAACGGCTTAAAAAATACCTTGGAGAGTTGCTGTGGAAAAACATCGATAAGGAAGGAAATGTTGCTTTTCCTTCAAGTACTTGCTAGCATGAAGCTTGTGATGAGCAGCAGAGAGCGGACAGGACTCAATGCTTTAGCACCGGTTCTGAGCTAAAATTTTACTCAAGATCTACGTCAAGCTCTCAGTATTTTGGTTACTTACTTAAGCTTTGAAAGCAGTGTTTTGCTGTGGAGCACATCTCCTGGCTGGTGCTGTAGTGTGTCAGAGTGTGAACGTAGGTATGGGCTCCACGTCCGCCGCGTCCTGAGTGCGGTTACCTGCCAGTGGCTGGCACAAGAAGTGTGAGGAAGCCTTCAGGGCTGGCAGCAGCTGATGT
>NC_139721.1:61790373-61840373 GCF_964211835.1 Anser anser
TTATGAGTTTTCCCATATGATTGCCCACAAATTTTTATGTTGACTAAATTGTAAATTGTTTAAACTGTTCAAACAAATTACTTAGCAATTAAACCTTCAGCAAAATTGTAATTCATTTTAAATTTAGCACAGAGGTTTGATGCTCTTTATTGAGGAAAATAACTGAACAAAATAGTGAAATATGTAAATTCTGAATCCTGCATGAACAGTCCCCCATAGGACAAAGCATTCTGTGGCACAGGACAAAGCATACACTGTGGGTATAGGAAAGCCTTCCAGTAATGTGAATTAATTTTGCAGTAAAGGGTAGCTTGAGGAAATTCCTGCTGCTGAATATCATCCAGATTTTATGATTTCCAAATTTTTTCCCCATAGGGTGTTTTGTGTCTAATTTTTAACGCCCGAAGTCTTAATATTTAAACATAAAAGCAATTGACTGGATACATAATTCTTCGATATACCTGAGTGTACCAGTAAAATAACTGCAGGTGGAAGAAATGGAACAGCAAAAAAAAAAAAAAAAAAGACATGAAATAATTTTATCATTGGTACTTAGCAGGGGTTTTAAGGCTTTTGTTTCTCTTTTTAGATCAACTCATCTCTAGAAATTTTATCAGTATGCCATACAAATGAGAGGAAGTGCATCTCAGTGGTCTTTTTGTAGTTGGTTTATTTATTTGGTTTTCTTTTTCCTAAGGCTTTAATGTATCTATAATTTATATGTCTGAAACTTATGATTTAAAAAATAAGACTCCTTGCTATGTGTTATGCTTATGTAGTTGTGTACATTGCTTCATGTAGAACGATGCTTAGCTTCACTATCTGTAGAGCTGCAAAACAAATAGAAGTGTAAACACAGAGCAGATGCATGATTTTACATAAGAAAACCTTACTCCCACTTATCATATTTGAACTGCTTGTGTTTGTACACCTGTGGCTCACTAGCAGTACACTTCATAAAATGAATTCTTGTTTTTGTGCTGCTTATATCATACATGGCTTGCTGCAGACAAATGAGAGATCATTTCTAGAATTTCAGATCCACAGCCTTAGTTTTGTTGATCTCTATCGCTCTGTGTAGTGTATACTCAAATGTAGTCCAACCAAGGCCAAGAAAGAGGCACCTGAAGCCCAGTCCTCCTGTTGGCCTTCTGAAAAATTCCACAGAGGTTCTCTGTTGACAAACCATCCTTGTCTAAGGGGTGTGTGCAGATAAGGTACTGCTGTAAATGGCCATCTCAGAACCTCATGCAGAAAATCGTTACCATTTGTGATTAAAGCAGTATAGTGGCCTGGCTTCTGACACTTTAAACTAGTTTCTTTCCTGCTGTTAATTGAAAAGGGAAGATAGTTCTTCTGGTTGTAAAGCCACTACTAACCATTTATAACTCCATTTGACTTCATCATTCATGAGCAAAGTCCTGTAAGGGAATAACAATTTTACCTCTGCAGTAAGGCAATTCTGTATTCCTCAATTTCTAAGCACCTTGCAAATAGCCATATGTTAACACCGAAAAATGTGATGTAGAACAAGTTTCTTAGACCACTGAAATTTGATCTTGTTTATTTATTTGTTAATGTTTTGGCTTGGCAGTTCCTTGAGTCATCAGTGTTGGAGCTGAAGGACAGCATGAGGGCAGAAAGCACAGAGGTACTAGAACAAATAGATGAGTTTATTAATTGTTTTGCTTTACAGGATACGCACAGCAAGTGCATATGCAGAGTTAGCTAAGTACCCATTTATACATATCTAGGAGAAAGAAAAGCATTAAAATATTCGCTATCATCTTGAACCTCTAAAATGTCTGATAGTTCGTATTTCATAAAGTCACACATCTGAGAAGTTGGCTTTTGCAAAACAAGCTCTCTGATTATCTGATATCCTCCGGAAGGTTAGGAGAGTTGTTTCCTATATTACTTAGGAAAAAATTTCTTTTTACAATTGAAAATGTCAGCATCAATTTAAAGTAACACTAAGCATGTGCTTGCTTTCTGAATATTATCCTCCTCCACCTCCCCTCCAACCACCCTGCTGAGGATCTGAGTGTGACAGTTTGATTAGATCATCAATCCTTACTGTTAACAGCACTTTTCCTGAACACCTGGGTTGCTAGGTCACATCTGAGTTTAGCTACCGTTGTTTTAGTGACCTAACGTGCATTCACCATAGCAATTTACATTTGGTCCTCAAATTAAAAGTTACCTTAGAACAACAGTTTGCTTTGAAATGACCTTTGTTCTCATGTGAAAGTTATGCTATACGATGTGATAAAAACTATAAATGATGAAACAGATTTTTGTGTTTTAGACAGGGTTACCTACTTTGATAGGGCTCTCACGTAAGTCTGTTTAACCAAAGCCTCAAAACCAAGGCTTAATTATGAACGTATCCTACCTAATTCTCCGCAAGTGCAGTAGAATGCTACTTAGCTTTATATTTCTCATTTCGATTAAATTGAGTTGTTCTATGTTAAGTTAAATAAACACATTTGTCATAAACTTATAAAATCTTAGTACTTTCCCTTTCATAAAATCTACTTTTAACTTGTCAGTGCAGTCTGATTCCTGTTTTCCCATTTATAAGAAAAATATCAGCAGGGGTAAATACCTAGCAACAATTTCAGTGCAAATTGTTGAGCAGCAGACTGCAACATGAGCACACTATTAAATGTAGCCCTTACCAGCTTTTCCTGATGCTACAGTAATCCTTTGTTTTCCCACTGAACTTGCCTCTGCTGTAGTGTGGAATATAGGAGATGCATTAACTTATCAGAGCAAGAATTCATGAAGCAATTAGTTCAAAGTCAGTTTTGACAGCTCCTTCTGTTTTT
The DNA here is from genome assembly GCF_964211835.1 of Anser anser. Lineage (NCBI taxonomy): Eukaryota > Metazoa > Chordata > Aves > Anseriformes > Anatidae > Anser > Anser anser. The sequence continues at coordinate 61,793,205 of NC_139721.1, forward strand.
GAGGGATTGAGTAAAAGTGAAGGTAAACATGAATGAAACGAGGAAATACAATGAAATAACCCTTCAGCGGTATATGTAAAATAAAAGTAGTAATTAATGAAAATGTTTTGCTTAATGGGAGATGAGTAAAACGGTTACTTTCATACATATCCTTAAATCAAATGTAAAGTTTCTTCCTGTAACCTGTGTTACAGTCATTTTAGGGCACGAAGCATGCTACCTAGTTGTCATGCCTCTGTGGAATTAGATACCAAATAATTATTTGCAAGAAATTGATTAGGCGTGAAAAAGAGATATGAATTTTAACATAAAATTATTTTCTTAAGTTTTAGTTTTAAGATAGTGTTTTTTCCCTCCCATGGCAAATACAAATTAAAATTAATAATAGAATTATACATTTTTGGCTGACCAGATGCCCAGTTAAATCAGTAGAAAATATTATTTGGATCAGGATCACCAATGAAGAATAATTTTGCTTGTTAAGCAAAACTTCTATTAGACAACGTACTAAAAAAATATTTTTGTATATATGCTACTGTTCGTCAAGAATGAGTTTACCGAGTCCTCTGAAATACAGATCAAAAATATGTTAAGTGCCTACTTCTGTTAGTCCACAGTCAGAACACATGCCAATAGTGGCTTCTGAGAATTCATAGTAAGAATAAGATAAAAAACGTGGCTAAATCTATGCAGGACTAAAAAATCTGTGGTACACACTGTACATCATTTTTAATACTAATTCACAGCATGTGGTACAAAAAGTATAAAGGATCTGGTTTACGTATTTGGAATGCAGAAAGTGCTGTTCAGTCTTCCACCAGAGTGAATGAATATAGGGTCAATAGCATGTTTACAAGAAAAGTTATCATTAAACAGATCGTGTAAGAAAGCATTTCATTCAAACAACAATTCCTTATTGGTGATATTGTGCAATTAGAAAATCAGAGACCTTGACGAAAGCATACTAGATAAAATACTCAGAAATATTTGGGAAAAAAATAAGAGTGAGATCTGAGTAATTTGATGTAATTGTGATTTGATGTTTGTATATATCTTACATGGTACTGGGGAAGCTAGCAGTTATAACTATCTGAATGCATGATGCAATCTGAAAGCTGAAACTTTTGGGGACAGCTTTCGCTTACTCCATGTTTGTTCACAAGCGTGTATTCTTTTAATTCGAGAAAACGTATTCACCTATTTTTGAGGTTGAAGTGAAGTACAATAAGATGATACTTCTGTTTTTTGTTGTTGTTGTTGTTGTTTTGTTTTGTTTTTCCCCAGACCAGAGGCTAAAATTGATGGAGTTTGAAATTTGGTCATAATCATCGCTATTAGTGGTCACTTTGTTTTCTGTGGGGTGTGTGTTTTGAATTACCAGATTCAGAATATTTCCAATTGTTTAGGGAGACTTCGTAGACAAAAAATATTCTTTGGTTTATAGTTGTTCTATTAAACACAATTAGGTTGTTTTGAGTTCTGTTCCCATTGAAATAAATAAAAGTTTTACTTTTATAGTCAAAGGGTGCAAATTTTCATTTCCATTCACTCTGTAGAGGTAGGCAAGTGCGCTGTTTGGTTAAGGGAGAGAAAGAAAGAAAGAGAAGGTAGAAAGAAAGAAAGAAAGAAAGAAAAAGAAAGAAAGAAAAAAAGAAAGAAAAAAAGAAAAAGAAAGGAAGAGAATCACAATAACCACTTGTTGACTAAGTGATCATATACCTCAGCTAGAAAATCAGGTCAGGTCTGGAGACTATGTCCTGGTATAGTGTGATGCTTTTACTGTTCATTAAAAGCTTCCATCTGACAGACTGAGCTGGAGAGAGACAAACACGTAGAAAATTAGTCTATTTACTTATTATACTACATCCTTACTGAAAAATCGTATTTATTCATAGAACACACCTAATGCAAGTAACCTGTCTGTAATAGACAAGTGAAGACCGGGAGTGGGTGGTTTTCCTGAAGAAGAAGCTAGATGTACTCAGCACTTCTAGCTCTTCTGTGGGATGGCATCACCTGAATGCAAGGAAGTGCAGCCTCTATTTTCTTCATTGCTACGTACAATAAGATTGCAGAAAATGATTCACTCCTGCTACTTTAGTCAGACAAAAACACGCTTTTCTGATTGTGTGGATGTGAACAAATAACAGAGAGAAATCTGCTTACTAGGAGAATAAGCTGCATTTAGAATAATGTGTAGTGTTGGTCAACATGTTGCAAACTGGTGTGAAGTTAGCTTTCTGTGTTGCTCAGTTTTCTAAAGAAACATTTCCCCTGCCAGACTTCACTGTTCTTCAGGTTTCCTGATGGGAGAGGAGCTGTTCTGGGAGCAGGCGCGGAAAAGGAGTTGGAATCGTGCTGCAGTTGTGCTTTCATCTCCAGTGGTAGTCATCCAAGTGGGCCTGGGCAGTCCCATGACCTTCTGCACTTGGCTTTCTTTCCACCTATGGAACGAGCATCATAAAACTTCAGAGAGGCTGGCAAGAGCTTGCGGAACGTTGTAAATTGAGCTCAGATTAATTTTTTTCTTTTATTGGGATGACGCAATAAAACTGTTGTGGCTGTCACAGTTGCTGTCATGGCAAGGAATGGGACAAGTGAGGAGCTGTCCCAGCAGCAGAGCCTGGCTACTGAAGATGAGTGCAAGCCTCAGCTAGGATGGGAATGCAAGCTCAGCTGGGGAATACTGTGCTTCTTGAGGGAAGCTGGTAGTAGGAAAAGTTTGGAAACTCTTTGTATCTATCTAAATCTCAGAACTTTTCAGCCTTTCAGGACTCTCATTTAAGTGAATCTTCTTTACAGGAAGAGATTTGGGTTCAAAGTTACTGAAATTAGGAGACACAGCAAGATGGAAAATGTACTTCTGAGTGTGACATCATCCAAGATAAAAAACAAATTATAATAGTGAGCTGCTTTAATAAAGTGAACTAATGATTGCACGCTACATGTCTTGGTGTGCAGCAGGGCTGAGTGAATGGGAATTTGGTAAAGGAAGCCATGAGCTACTTCTTGAAAGCATCAATTAAAATAGTTGGTCACTGTACTGAAAGAAATAAATTTGGTGGGGTTTTGAAATGCTAATTTGAAGGACAGGAATGCTGGGGAGAGAAAGGGAAGATCATATCTCTTTCTCCAGATAGGTCTTCTGATGAAGAGACAGAAGCTCTTATGGGTGTGACAGGAATGTTAAGATGTGGAGAGGCTCACTGAACAGTAGCCAGGGAAAGGAATTCCTTGCAAGGGGTGTGGAGGCTTCCTTTTTTGCTCCATTTCTCTGTACCTGAGCCAAAACCAAAGCTGTACAGGGAGTCAATCTGATAGACTCTTAGTTTAGCTTCCAGGTTAGGTTCAACTCTGCTCTGACTGCAGGGATTTGGGTTTGTGTTCCACAAAATTTTGAGGAACGGTCCTGGTTCGCTTCCACTTGGAGTGAAAGACAGTGGTACAAACTGCTGCGTTCAAAGGCTCAGCAAGGAGGTCAGACTGATGGCTCCTATACAGTACCAGCTGAGTATCAAAGGTTTTGTGTTTCACTTGGGCTTGACTTAATTCTCTAGTTTAGCTGTTGAGAAGTGTAAAGCAGATATCTGATGCATTTATTTATTTATTTATTTATTTATGTTTTCCTCTGTTTTTAATTAATCTCGTTGTCTGTGACTAATTTTACACAGGCAGTTTTAACAAATACTGTAACCTCTGTAGCTTATGTCTTCTTTGCTTTGTTAATGTGCATGAGCAGGCTGCTCTAGGCAAACAGAAAGGAGAAGCCAGTGGAGTGAGCAAGAGACCAAAGTTGGTATTGATGTGTTAGAGGAGAATGATGTATGTCCCAAGAGCGTGGGATTTTAAAGAAACTCGTGGGACATTGTTCACAAGGGACAAAGCCATGCAGATGGCTCTTTTACAGTAGAATCCTTTGAGGATGAATTCCAGTATTGCAACAAACGAGTATGATTCAAAGCATATTAAACACATCTAAGCTACTTTTACATTTTTGATCAAAATGTAACTTGCATATTCTGCAAGGTGATTTTTGTAGGCAATACATTTAAACCAGCTTGCATTTATTACTTTTTAACTCAGGTGCAAAATGCCTCTGCTTTATGACATGCCTCTATGTGCATCTGCAATCTTGTCTCAGGTTTAGAGTGTTTAGCCATCGAAAGGAATTTGTCACTTTTTGTACAAACTTTTGATTTCTAATTGCACATTTGGCAAATGTGCGGATTTAGGGGTCTGGAAGGGTTCTAATGCAGTGAATGAAGATTTTTAACCTCTGGGTCCCCTTCCTTTTCTAAATCTTTTTTTCTCCAGGTCTAACACATTGGTACACTAGTCTCTATGAGAGTTGTCAGGGTTATCCATCAACGTCGAAGTCAGAGGAAAGCATTCACAAATACAAAAACATTATTCTTTAAGTCTATAGGTTTGCTACGAACATTTTAGAAGAAGCACAAAATAGACAGCAGAGGGGGCCAGGCTCTCTACATCACCAGCCCAGTTGCTATCAATTTATTATAGTGATTTTGTTCTGTAGAGAGAAGGTTCTCTGGTTAGACCATTTAGCTGTTATAGCATTTTTCTGCACTTACTGGGAAAACAATAAACATTCAGCTCAGAGATTTTTTGAGTAGCTTTTGTGATTCCTCTTTCTTATACCCTTAAAAACAAACAAACAAACAAAGTGCGTAATTGTTAATGTTACAAGAAATAAGAAGTCATGGGAAAATTAATCTGACCATTTCTTGAGAACTAAAGAAAAAACTGTAAATGTGCGCACTTTGTAATGCTGAATCACCAAACCGTTTTCTGCATTGCTGGAAATCCTGACTCATTGTCTTGCAAGCTGTTTTTCCTGCAAGATAGTAAATTACATATTAATTTAAAACATTTAAAACCTTTTTTCAGGCACCATATTAGTACCAGGGATAACTGATTTATCAAAAAAAATGTATATATGTGCAATTTACATGCTCTGTCATTCTGTGTGTCTGTCTGCAGGCATGCATGTGGGCACTCACATATGTCATCAATGTCTTCCTGCGCCTTGATGTGCCAATTAGTTCTTAGCTGTTCTACCTTTGGTACTTGTTATTTACTACTGCTGCCTTTGTGGACTAATACTCTATTTTCCTCGGAAGGCACGGCCCATTAAGGACCTCCCAGTGGCACATCTTTTTAGTATTTCCATACAAATGTGATGCAATATGAATAATGGTACTTCTTAACCGTTAACGGACATGCGTCTTGGTTGTGTAAGATTTTGAAGGCCCTTAGCCTTGCAACCAGTGTTGCCCTACAGGTGAATGAGTCCATTTCAAAACAAACAAACAAACAAAAACATTACAATTAGTTGCACCTGGACTTAGGAGAATGGGCTCGTAGTGACTACATCTTCAGAGAATGTCCACTTCTTTAGGATGTAAGGGTAGTTTTGCTGCTAATTTTATTTGCTTTCTTGTACTTCACTGTTGTATCCTTGCTTTTTGAAATGAAAATAGATCAAATGCATCATTATGGCACATGCTACTTTTGTAAGGTGATGTAAAAGGTCATTTAGTTCCTCTTCCAGGAGGCAGACGTATATCAGCTAGTAGTCTGCTGAATTCTGCAGTTTGATGTTAGTAAAAGGAAATGATAATGCATACATTTATCATTAAATATATCCACTATATCTGCAGCTATTTTAAAAAACAGGTCTGGAGCCAAAATGGCAGTAATGATGTACTGCAGCAGTCCCTGGATTAATGCAGTGAAGATATGACCCCTTAGAAACTGCCTGCTGTGCGTGCCTGCTATGTTTGCCTTGTTTTCATCAGCGTGCTTTTAAAAAGCACAGCAATAGGGACTCCTAATGAGGCATGTACATTACCAAAAAAAAGAAGTGTGAGGGGGAATGGGCACCGGAGGGCTGCCAGTTCATTTGTGTAGAAGGATCAGGGTTGAGAATGGTTGCTGTGGCTTCTGGAAGAGTCACAAGAGAACAGCAACCTTCTCGATGTTACTGAAGCTCGCATCAGTGTATCTCCTCGGGTATAAAGAACAAAAGAGGGGAGAGTTAGAGAGGTTCTTCCACTTTACATTAATTACGTAGTTCCAGATGATAGGGCGTTAACGTGAGCTAAGTCTCTTCTTCAACTTTTTGATCTTGAAGATTCCTTTCAACTTTTTCCTTTAAAAGTCAGAAAGGCAGAAAAATAGCAAACATTTTTTATACTATACTATGCTGTATTCTTGTACTATACTATACTGTACCATTCTTGTACTGTATCAGAAGAGCACAAATCATTATGCAAATGTAGGAAAATGGCAGAATCACCATCGCATGGTGCAGTTAGATATGGTCTCTCAGGTAGTACACGAAGGGTTCTTTAAAGGGTTGCTTCTTGTCTGTGCTGAAACACTGAAGCATTAAAGAGAATGAACACTGGGTTTTGGTGCTTTCCTGCTAAACAAGTTGAAGGTACACTTGTACAGTGATGTATTACAACGTCCTTGTGTTTGTGAATGGACTTTTGACAGAACCAGAAGTAGGATTCTATATATAACCCACTATATGTGGGGAGGTTGTGTACAGCTTCACAAATATTCCTGGATGGTATACTGCTGGTGGAAAAAATAATAAAAATGCAATTCACATCAACCTCTGAAAATCTCTGATGCATTTTCTCTAACATAGACAGCAACTTCCAAAAATATTTATGAGTCTGCTTTCTGATGAATGCTTGATATCATCCCTTAGGATATGATCTCTTTGTTGGATTAAAGGCACTAGTCCTTGCATTAAATGATGTTGGTTTTTTCATCCTAATACTCTTTACATGTATCTCTTTTAGATGGTGCTGTCTATTATAGTGCTCAGCCTCCTTACGTTTATCTTCCCTAGGAAGCAGCTATTGGAGTTCACTGAACAAATATCTTGATGATTTTCCTCCCACAGTTTGCAGGTTCTGAAAAATCCATTCGTATCTAGACCAGGTTCCCTTTGCTCAGTGTGTGTGTGTGTGTGGCATTTTTTATGCTGACCTGAAGATTTGTTTCAGTACTGGACCTGTGTATCTGCTTCGGGGGTTGTATTCCCATTGTGCTGTTTACTCCCATGTTGTCTGATCCATCAGCAATCTAATTCACAGATAGTATCATAATTCATGGTGTAATAGATCTTCCACACTGTTTTCTAGGGGAAACTTATTAAAGATAAAAATCTCATGTGGCAGTTGCCCTTTCAGCAGTTTAAGTTTTTGATTCTTGCTTTCCATCTAAAATGCATACTGATTATGCCTTGACACCTCTCCTGTTGCACATTCATTTTTCTGGGGTCCGTCTGACAGACTGACATGAAACGCGTTGCTTTTACCTCGTGCCGGTCGTTTCAAAACACCTCATCTGGGCAGCAGGCTCTATTTCCTTTGGAGACTAGCTTCATTTGCTCATTATTTGATCAAGCCTTAATTCTTTTTTGCACAGAAAATTTGCTGTAAAAATTGGCTGCCTAGAAACTTTACTACCTTCGTGCTTAGACTTCATTCTACCCCAGCCGCTTGTCACTGATATTCCAGTTCTGTTTATAGTTCTGCTGCAAATTATTTACCTATCAAGACATTATTTTGAAGACAGACAGAATTAGAATGTAGTTTAAAGGCAAACCCAAATTATTATTCATTCTGCCTTCTATATATATAGTTTTGACACAGGCAAATATTCTATATAGCACGTTATGTTAATATGTTAAAATGAACTTATTTAGTATTTTGCTTATTGCCCTTCTATTGATCTCTTAAGATGATCAGAAGCTTTAAATGGAGACTTTGATAACAGCATTTTGCTAATGAATAAAATATTTCTAAATATACTGATATATGACTTTTTAAAGCCAGAGGAAGCACGAAATGGTTTAAATACAGAGTATTTTGCAGAATAACCAATTATTTTGCATAATCTAAGCAGAAGTCGAGATTTGTTAGGAAAATAAGTACAGATTAAGTCATGAGTTTAAATGAAGACAGTCTCAGCATGGCAGGTCAAGTTTAATTTAGGCATAACAGACTGGTACCTGAGTAAACAGAAGTTTTAATGTCATAAATAAGCAGAAAAAAAAGCTTAGAGGACGTGTTTCATTCCTGATACCTCAAGGCAGTGTTTATAAATGGCATTCGTGATGAACTGGACTTAGTGAAAAGTTTCAGAAAAATTAGTTCAACTATTTTCTATACGTTAGAAAATTTTAGAAGATAGGCCTGGAATAAATTTCTAAAGATCATCTAGTCCATTCTCCTAACACTAAATTATACATAAAAATAAGTATTGTTCCCAATTATGTGGTTACAATCAGAGTGAAATAATAGCATTTGCATACAGGATCATAACCTGAGTGAAGTTCATCGACTGAAGTCTGAATCTGAGCCGAGAAGTGAAACCTGAAGTAGGTAATCAGCAATAAATAAGAAAGATTTTGAATTGCTGTTCTAAGATATTCTTGACAGATATTTGTTTAACTTATTTGTAAAAGTATCTTTCAAGATGACAGTCCTGCAATTTGCATGGCACTTATTCCACCTCACAACTGCACATGCTAAGGAAAGATAAGATGTTTTGTAAAGATGTAAAGGAATTTTGAATTTACTGAGAACATAGAACGTCACACATGGTTTTTGGCAGGGATTTGAAATTTGGCAGAAGAAAGGAAGTCATCCTGGTGACTTGCTATCAAAATGACTTTTTGCTGTCAATTTATCAACTTCTGCACCTCTATGTATTTCAGTTTATGTATTCATAATAGCAATTTGTTGGAAGCCAGCAATATTATTCTTCAGAGATTCTAGACTGAGTAGTCGAGCTTCCGTTTACCTTTTTATATATATACTTCAGGCTTATTGCTAAGGCAGTGGTAATCAAGCTTTTCTCCCTGCGTTGTCCTGTCCTCAGGGTCCTGCGTTCATATGGCTTCTCTGAGAACTGCTTAGCTAGGATGCCACAGTGTTGACTCTTGCTGCGTCAGGGACGAGAGGTGAATCTGCTCTGCATTGACTCTAGCTTCAGGAGACAGGTGAGCGGTGCAGAGAACATAGTCAGAGGAATGGGTCATTGAGCCCGTCTGTTTCTGTGCTGTCCTCTCCCTGATAGAGCCCTCCCAGCCTCAGCTGCCTGTGATGCTCTAGCAGCATCACCTTGGGATTATGCTGTCCCCACCTGACATGTGTCCTGGAACTACGCTGCCTCCCCTTCTGCGTTCTCCCCGCACATCCGACATAAGGAGAAGCAAGAAAGATATGCTGTAGAAGCAGAGGGGTATGAATAATAACAAACAATTGTAAGCTAAATACAACTGTTGAGTAAATCCACATAAAAGAACAGTTTTGTAGGCATCTTTATCCTTGCTTGTCCTGTTGCACTATGACAAGATTAGAGGAGAAAATTTTTTGGAGGAACCAGCTGAAGACTCTAGCTCAGGTATGACCGAAATTTGAACCAAACACTAAAATGCGCGTATGACCGAGAGGCACAAGGCTTCTTGGGACATTTCTCCATAGGCTCAGACTGCAGGACTGCAAAACTTCCAAGAGCTGTGACTGGAAGATACCCAAAGTTCTGGCTGCGCTATGGGGCAATGCTGGCGTGAAGCTTGCTCTCAGGGCTGAATTAGTGATCTCAGCCTGCGTAGTCACACAGTGCTGGCTTTGGTCCTTCCAGTCTGCCTTACCTGGAGGTCCCTGTGCCATCTCAAACCTGACCATGGTCCAGCATGGGAACTGTATGTGGGACTGAGGAGCCACCAGCTGGCTTTCCCTGTAGCAACTGACCAGAAAGGCTGTAGAAGTAGTTAAGAAAGAGACGTATGGATACTGAGGAGAGTTTCTTCAGCGTGCATACCATTGTGCACCCTCATTCTGTCCTTCTCACAACTGTACCACAACAAAAAGAAATGTTATTTGGTGTGATTGTTTTCTTGTGATCAGTTACATCCTTTCTTTACTCTGACGTTTTGTTGAGAGCATTAGTTCTGGTCCAAGAGGCATGCTTCTTCTCTCTGGCTGGACATAGCAGGTCCCCCATTTTCCTTCAGCACCTCCATGTTAAGTACAGTTGCTGTCAGCTAGCTGGACACAAACTATCTGGATGAGAACTATCCTTATATGTAACCTCGTATCTCAGTACAGAAAAATAATGGGACAAGTGTGGGGACAATAAAGTTGTAAGGGTAAAGAGCCATGAGCAATAAGCCATAAATCTGCATTATATTAGGAAACTTTATTATTATTATTATTATTTGAACATTTCAGTGGATTAATGTTTTATCCAATGTGAGCTTTTAATAAAGAATTTAGCACTGTACCTCACAACCATCAAGTAATGTTACTCTGTGTAAAAATTGTTGATTGCATTAAAAAGAAAGTGTAGCAGCAGTAAAAGGGCAGTGATAAACCACTGATTTTAAGGAAGGTGGCAACTAGGTGCTTCCAGCATCTGCAATGTAAGTAAATGTAGCGTAGTTACTAGGGTCTAGTAGAAAGATTGAACACCACATTAATTACATTCACAGATGGTCCTAAAATTAGGTTGTTCAACAAATATGGAGGAGGTTTTAATACAAAAGGACAGAACGAGGTTGGAAATGTGGGCAGGAAATAAAAGGAAGCACTCTGGAAATTTGCTAATGACAACATCTGAAAATATGCAAAATATGAATATTCATTGGTAGAAAACAATTGAAAAAGAGATGTTTGAAATTTTTGGGAAAAAAAGATCATTGTGACAATGGAAATTGGAGTGTTGTTTGAACATGACAGACATGAGGTTTTGTGGGCATGCATGCCCTGAGGGCAACATTTTCTTACTGCCGAGGTGTTTGACCTTGCAGAGCAAAGGCTGCCATGTGCATTGAGTTGGCCCACAAGCAGGAACTTTGGGAGTTTATACCAGCTGAATCACCTCAGGTCATTCCTTTGTCTGAAGGACACAGCTAGATCAAAGAGGATTTACTTTGATATCTCCATGCTAAAGTATTTTGGTTTGCATTGGTTCACCTGAGCCTTGCCCATTTGTTTTCAGAAGCTAAGAGCAGCAGGTCCCATCCTTCCCAGTGACCAGACGTGTGTAGAAAAGAGGTGCAGACTGCAGGACTGATTTTGTCCATTAGAAGGGTTCAAGAGAAAATGGATGCCTTGTAAAAAAGCCAGATAGATGCGAGGAAAAAGGCTTTCATCACACTGTGACCACCACTGGGGTGGTGAGCTGGATGGTGGATATCACTGCAACTTACCCAGCCTCCAAACCTTTTATCGCAGAAAGGTTCTTTTTAGTCCTGACAAGTTTGAGAAAAGCTTGGGAGATCTTCAGGTGTAAACAGTCCAGTGCAGAAGATACTGGTAAGCAGTAGGGGGCACCTTGAACTTCTGGAAGAGGGGAAGCAGACACTTCAGTCCGTGTGGAGCAGATCTGCTTACTTGTTAGCTAAAAAAGGAGATTTGCATAGTCTGTGCCCTCAGATGAGAAGCCATGTGTCTGAAGTGTTTTTATATATGAGTGGTAAATGCATACTACATTTTGCTATCTAATGTAAAATTTGTTGTTTGTACCTTGCTTTCATCTGTGTGCAGGATCCAGGAGTGTTTTCTTCATCTACTCCAGGAGATCATATTTGAATTCTTATGAGAAAAAAAAATGAAAAAAGGTTGTGACATTTTTTGCTTATAGGATTAAATTTAGACTTGAATATCCAGTGAAACGGAGAATAATTTCTGTAGCAAAAGGAAGGGTTTGGTGGTAGATGGGTGGAAAATCTAAGTCCTCACAGCACAGGGAGACAGCCAGTTTATCTATCAAATACCCAGTAACACCACAACGTATAGACTTTACCAATAGCGGAACGTGGCAATTACCCCTAATAAAGGTCAAAAAGCGTAGTGCAGGTGTAGCATCCCATCCCAGCAGTGAGGCTGGCCCGAACCTATGGAGGGTTGTCATTCCTGTGAGACACCTGAGAGACTGGCGAGCTGGTAAATTTCCAGTGGTGTGTTTGATATTGATAGATTGCCAAGAAAAATCAGAGAAACATCATCTTACTGGAAAGGCATTAGTAGTTTTTTAAAGCATTTGGAATGCTGGAGAAGCACTAATGGTCGTGGGGATCCTGGTTTTCTGATTACATGGATATCCTATTCGGGACTCTGGAACCACTTTGCTCTCTTCCATGTCTGGCTGAATTCTCAGTGCCTTAAAGAAGATTTCTAAGTGGGTTGAAAATTGACTGAGATGCTCAGCATGTCTCCAGACAAATTTCTTCAACTATTTAACTACTGGCGTATTGGCAAAGCAATTACATGTCTGTGAACTGAACCGGTCTTCATGTTACATGCTGACATGTTTAGATCTCCTACAGCACACACATTTTCACCTGTTTTCTTCATCAGTGCATTCAATTCTGTAGTAACAGATGCATAAAATGGATGTGTGGGGCTGACAGTTCTTCCAGGTAGCAAATGCCTTCTGTTGCAGCTGGGACAGGAGAAATTCCCACAGTGGAAGATGAAGTAGAGGCACGAAATAACAGTTACCATCCGTAGGTTATATGTTATTTATAGTCAGGGTTTAAGATAAATGAATTTATATAGCAATAATGTTCTTCATAGAAGTTTCTTCGTTTTTTTTTTTAGTCATAGTTTCTTAGCTAACTTTGCTGACCTTTTTAGGTCTTGCAATGATTTGGAGATGTTGAAAACTAAGATGCTTCTATACTTAATTGCTCCCTCACCTTTTCACCCGGTTGTGATCCCTTAAATCTGTGTATTGTATGAGATGTCTCAAAGTAAACACACTCTGGAAAATATGTCACAATTCTTATTCACATAGTATTTATTCTTTCCACATTGCTTATGTTTGGTTTTCTTACCTTTTTTTTAGACAGTTTTTGTTTTTAATGCCATTTGGCTGCCACATAAAGGTGTGAGTCTTTGAAATTATTCCAAGAAATAGATGGGCAAGGGGAAAGGAGGGCAGAAATCACACGATTTAGCTCCTTAATGTTATTTGGTTATAATGTTATTTGCAAGGTAAAATAATGTAGAAGGTCTGCTCCCACCATTTACTAAAATCAACAGCTGGTCATACTGGTTCCTAGTTAGTTAACTTCTACTCATTGGTCATTGTCTGCAGTAGCAGAATCCATCAGGAGACTGAACCAGCTTCTCTTGGTATAGGAAGGAAATCTTTTAAAAGTAGTTTATTGGACCTGCTGCAGATGCCAGAACAGTGGTTCATTTTGGCCTGTATACTGCTCCTGGCAGTTTCCAATAACTCCTTCAGAGGAGGACTTAATACCCACAACATTTCAGCAGGCAGATATGGAATAACTTGTTTAGAGGGAATTGTTTTTATAAATTCAAATTTAAAGTTGATACTTGATACGCTCCTTAAGTTGTTCTCCCAAACTTTTTTTGTCTAGATACTTGGTGCTTTAGCTTCATCCTAATTAACACAAATTTAAGATCTGGACCTGGTTTGTTTTTGTTTCTTTATTTTAGATATCACCTTTGTTAAGCAGTGTTAGTGTAAACCGATAAATGCTTTAGCATTTTTTATGAATCCAAATTATGGTCTTTTACTTTTTAATGTAAAAAGTATACTGTATTGACATTTGCTAATGCTATTTGCTGTTACTTTTTCATCCTGAGGAATGGACTAAGCAGTGGCTGTCTGAGTGAGAAACTCCTCCATTACAACCTACTGATTTCAGATGTTATCTAAATCATCTATTTACAATCTAGAAAGCCATGCCCTCAGAAGATAGCGAAATCTTCTGGAGAATATCATGTTGCCTCTTTCTATTTATTCTTTCCAGCTATGTATTCCTGCCGAAGAATGAATATGTGCGATTGTCTGACGTCTTCAATTCAATAGTTAGGAGATGCCTAGCCACATACAGGCAGTGTGAGGCATGGTGTTACTCACATCTTCGGTTAGACTTCAGCTTAAAACACAGAATTTTATAGGGATTATGCCTCCTTGACTGAAAAACAGCCATGTTTTAGGTGTTAGTAGTGTATATGGGACCAATCTTGTGAGTGCGTTTCATGTAAAATAATTTGAGATACTCTTATTTCTTCTGATCCTTTGATTTTTGGAAGATTAAAGAAATTCCCTTTTTACTTATGAATGGATTTAAGCTGTGCTAAGACTTTTTTGGAATAGAATTCAGATTCTTACCACAGACACAGCCTACCTTGAGGAAGAAATACTGATGGACATAAGACGCATCCTCAACCCCTAGCTCTCGGCTGTCAACCCCAACCAAAATGCCTGTCTTCTGGGAACTTTTGATGTATCTCAAAAAGCAACTAGTATCACAACAGTTGTTGTATTAGAAGTTTGCTTCACCTGCTACAGTGCCCACGTCCAGGGGGACAACCAGCCGTTGTGAGGCAGTCCTCCAGTCGCGATGGTGTTTTAAACCCAATGGTCACCGAATGGTTTTAAACCCAATGGTTGTTTCTATCAGCAGTAATAGAAACACCAGAGATGAGTGATATTTTTACCCCCACCACTGATTTTCATTAGGTGAGGCCATGAACTATCCTGTTCCTGTAGCATGCTGAAAGTTTTGAAACGTGACTGATTCCTGCGTGTGAAAACACGGTAAAATCATACTAGTGACAACTTTTGACCACAGTGCTTGTTAGCAGAGTATTAACCTATTCGGACAGGCTCACTGAGGAGAATTCTTCTGAACTCTCAGTTCATGTTGATACATTTGAAAACCATTAACAGATTCTATCTGGAAATTTTCTATTACACTATACACAGGTTAAGTTTAAATTAAAGGAAACCTGCAAACGTGGTTTGTAGCAAGACAGTAAAGTATTATTTTAAATTTCAGAAATTAATTTTGTGCTCTAGAAAATAGCTTCCTCCACAGCTGTTTTGGAATGTTTTTTTCCTGCCTTCTTCCTGTACTGCCAGGGACTCTTAGGCATCGTTCGGCAATATTATTATTGCTGGAGCTTCTCTTGATCAGAGCCTGGTATTATAATCATAACTTATTTGCTGGATGTAAATGGATAGTAGCTGAAACCAAATTTCTTTTCACCTGTATAATCAGAAAGTATTATTTGGATTCCTAGAGGTGAAAGGAGGCAAGCTGAAACTTCATCTTTAAAGAGAAAATTTCAGAGGCATTTTGTCACTGTCATGTCATGGTGCAGACATCTGTCAGACTCTATTACGAATCCAACTTTCTTATTCGATGAGTTACTCAATTTGCAAATTGAGACCTCTCTGCTTTGTTAAAAATTATCACTGCTCATCCGAAAACCCTAAGTGTTTAAAAGTATAAGATGACAGCTTGAATGCATACGGATGTGGACTGCCCTTATAAGGACAAATTACCTCTCTGGATGTCACATTTAAATGTTTGGCTGCCTATCATCTACAGGAAATTTAGTACGATAAATCTTTTTAGATCTCTGAGAGTTGCAGAATTATAAGTGAAATGCACGAAAGGTGTTTGAGGTTCAATTTTTCTTTGTGTGCATCTTTTTCACAGTAGGCTTCAAATGTCTCCGATTTCAAGTACTGTAAATGGAAGATACTGCTTCAGGTCATCTCCTTTATTCAAAAATATGAAACTGTTATATTTCTTTTTTATCTAAATAAGTAAATTCTTTGTTTACAAAATATACATATTAGGCTGTTTACTAGCGTGAATCAAGATGGGTGAAGCTAAAGATTAAAAGGTTAGTTTTTATTTTATTTTTTTTTACATATATGACAGGCATGCAGAGGTGTAATTGTGGAGTGGATCTAGCCCATCATTTCAGTATTCCATTTTGTAATTTCATTGTCAATCCCAGTAATATTTGCTGTTCTTAAAGGAAAGAAGATATGCATGGCTTTTTGTTATTTACATTAGAAACAGCTTTTCCTAAATTTTAGGTGTTGAAGATATGGGTGCTCCTGTGGCAACAAAATTGTGTTTTCTCCATCTCATTTCTTTGATTTGTGTTTATTTCGGTGTTGTTTTTTTTGCATTTTGGTTGAGATAAATTATAACTTTTAGGAATATTGATGAAATTCTTGCTGAATATGCCCCATTAGCTAGATGCCGTTTGTCTGTAGGCATTCTGTTTCCATCCAGTGCTTTGTACACTTCTGTTTTATTTAGGAAGTAGATTGGTCTCAGAGGAAAACAGTTTTGATCTCCTGATGCTACCAAAAGTTCTGTAGCCCACTGGGAGATGAGAACCACATCCTAAGTTCTGCTTACTGCCATCGTTTTTTCAGTCCAGCTTGAGAACTAAACATTTTTTAAGGAGTCTTCAGGTAATGACTGTGTTCAGCTCTGTGCCAGCTGTGGTTTCTTCATATCCTTGAGTAGAAATATCCTTGGTTTTGGTCATTATGGAAGGGAAATGCTCAGTAGGTTATTCCTTTCTTTCCAGATCTCAGAGATGCAACAGCTTGATCCCCTCAGGACCAGGGATGCTTCTTAGCCCACTGCTGAGTTAACTTGGCTATGATTTTAAGTGGAAATCTGTGGGTTTTTTTTTGGTTGGGGTGGAGGGGGCAAAGGGAGAGTTTGTTTGTTTTTTTTCAATTGATTTATTATCTCTAGGCTCTTACAGTTAGTATGAACTGGGCCTAACACTGCAAGCTATTTCAGAGTTAACCAAATCATAGAAAATAAAGTTACACAAATTCAGTAATTCAGAGTATGTATTCTTTCATGGTAGACAAATATCTTAAGGTAGCAGGCCTGGAAAGAAGGACTTAACCTCCTCTGGCTATAGCAAGATGTTGCTGAGGCTGCTTTGCTGAGTAAAGCCCTCTGACAGAGCACGAGGCGAGTGCCTGTGGCTGCCATGTGAGGCGATTTGAGCCCAGGCCCACCTGAGGCCACGAGATGAAGGGAGTTTGAATTCCTGGCGCTTTTATTTATTTATTTATTTATTTTCTGAGGGGGATTTTTAGGAGTCCTTGCAGCTTCTGGAAATAACTTGTTCTACGAAGGGAATTATATATGAGGTTTCTGACAAAATCACAAAAGACTATAAGCAAAGAACTTTTGTGATTCTTCTTCAGGCCTGTCAAAGAGAAACTTTCTTCAGCTGGTAGGCACAGGTCTTGTTGGCCCTGTCTGCATGCAGGTCCCTTAGCACTCCTACCTTCAACGAGGCAGTGAGCATCAGTTCCTTACTCTGCTGTGTAACAGTGTGTGAGCAAATGAAACGACTCAATAGCATGGAAGCAGAAGCTGGAATAGGCTTCTCCTGGCAGAGTTTAATTTTCACCAGTTAGGAAGTTCGGGCTGATCAAAAAAAAAGAAGCGTGGCCAGCACGTCGAGGGAGGTGATTCTCCCCCTCTACTCTGCTCTCATGAGACCCCACCTGGAGTACTGCGTTCAGCTCTGGGGCCCCCAGCACGAGAAGGACATAGACCTGTTGGAGCAAGAAATTTGGTTGTTCAGCCTGGAGAAGAGAAGGCTCAGGGGAGACCTTATTGTGGCCTTCCTGTACTTACAGGGGGCCTACAGGAAAGCTGAGGAGGGACTCTTTGTCAGGGAGTGTGTGGATAGGACAAGAAGTAATGGTTTTAAGCTGAAAGAGTGTAGGTTTAGATTAAGATATAAGGAAGAATTCCTTATTATGAGGGTGGTGAGGCACTGGCACAGGCTGCCCAGAGAAGCTGTGGATGCCCCATCCCTGGAGGTGCTCAAGGCCAGGCTGGATGGGGCTTTGGGCAACCTGGTCTGGTGGGAGGTGTCCCTGCCCATGGCCGGGGGTTGGAACTGGATGGTCTTTAATGTCCCTTCCAACCCAAACCATTCTGTGATTCTGTGTCTGTGAGAAATGAATACTGCAGCTTTGCTTCATTTCTCCTCTAGTTGTTGCTGATTTGTCTATGAATGTGTTGATCTTCAATTGTTCTTTAAGTGGAACAGAAATATGTCATATGTTATTTCCATTGTTGTTCCCCTGCCACACATTCAAGATGATGAGGAAGCGGTAATAAAGCAGAATTGATTTGGCCAGTTCAAAATTTTAACAAGCAAGTTTGCTGAAACCCTTCAGTGTTGTGTCCTGTCTTGACATAGGTCAGTTCTCTTCCCAACTTTGAACTCTTTTTAATGTCTGTAGAAATAAATAGGAATTTCATCATGGCCTCAAGATGCGAGATGTTCATCAGAGTTTGCCTAATTGCTCCAGATCAAAAGAAGAGAAAGAGCTTAGCTGAGAGGAAGGTCTCTTGGTTTTATCAGGTCTATTTCTTAATCCAAAGTTTGGAAGCAGAGGCAGTGAACTGTGTTGACTGTTGAGTACTGGATATACCATACTGTATGACAACAGAAAGGATTTCAGTAATTTACAAACCTGAATGGATCAAGAAGGCATGGAGGAGTTTGGAATATATTGCTCTATGTTAAGCTTTTTTAAAGATCCCAAATTCTACATTGAGTAAAGACACAAATTATTAAAAAAGTGTGGTGTCTACCCACCCAGAAGATAGAACTAATTGACTTCCAGAGCACAATTCGTGTTTTAGAAGTGGTGGGATTTCCTACTGAAGTCTTTTATTGTAATCTCTGTGCCTTGTTTCTGTGGGATTCTTAGACTTCCACCAAAAGAGACCCTCAGCCATGCCTAGGTATCCATCCGGGCCACCTTTTTTTAAACTAGGAGATGGGGGGGGGGGGGTGTTGTTTGTCATAGTCCCCTTCTTTTTCACCTTCTGCCTGAAACCATCATCACTAGAGGCCATTTCAGAAGCACAACACATAACCTGCTCAAAAAGATAACAGACCTGAGCCTCAGATGGGTAGTCATTAGGGAGTTGTCTGCTTACATGTAATTTTACAAATATTTCAGATTAATTGGGGATTCATGTGAAAAGTATTTCACACAAAGACATTGTGTGGATTTTCAGCACTCAAGATCGGGGTCATAAATGGTTTATGCTCATGTATGTTATTTCTTTTTATTATTTGTTTGTTTCTTTAAACCACCAACATTACTTCAATAGGGGTTATTTCCTTGTGTTGATCATATTCTTTAACTATATCTGAATATCATTACTGGAAAAATTGAGTGAGGGGTCTCAAAGCAGTGTTTGGTATGTGGCATTCCCTAAACTTTGGGTCCCAGTAAAGTGAAGAGGATGTCACACTGGTGGCAAACAGGTTTGGTTTTGACGAGACTGAAAGCTAGAAGGCTAGCTGCAGCATGTTTTTTCTGTACTGGAGATGATTTCACAAATCTAAAGGCTGTTGTGGTACAGGAACAATGTACCAACGTTATCCATGAGCTGTAATCTTTACAAATTTGGCTGAATACCACTGGGAAATAACTGTTTTTTCTAAGGCTGGACAGCATGGGAGTGACAGAACTGACAGTAAGCCATGCTCCTAACTACTCCAACAGTGCCTGCTCCACTGTGGCATGCTGCTTCCCTGTAAGTTACTGCTATGTGTAATTTTGCTTTCTCCTGTGAACTAACTTAGTTCACAGTGGATAAGAAAAGGAAGCCCAAATAACTGTAGGAGCAGCCAAGGCTCTGTTTGGCCTCTCTGCTGCGTGAAAATGCAGACAGATGTTATGGTACGATTCCATAAAGGTTATTGTTACCACCTTGTGAACTGGGCAGGCTGAGGCATATTTGGCCACTGGAAGAGTAAGAAGCATGAGAAGGCCAAAAATAGCAAGATGCAGAAGTCCCATGGGTGCTTACATATTCGTTTGTACTAGGAAGTTGTATGTTTTGGGTAGATATTTAGAAGGTGAAAGGCTATGAGTTAAAATGGGGAGAGAAAGAAATGAAGCAATTAAAGAGAATGGCAGACAAGGAGGTACAAAAGGAAAAAGAAGAAACAAGAACAGAGAGACTGATAGGAGAAACAACTGGCCCAGTGTCACTGGAGGTTATTGGGGCAGGAAGAGAACAGGTAACTGGAGACCAGTAACCAAAGGAAGTACAAATATCGCTTGCTCAAGCTGTCAAATTTTGACTGGCAGGGTTGCTCTTCTCACACGTAGAGTAGGAAAATATCAACTCTTGGTGGAAAGAGAACATGAATATGTGAATTTTGTTCAAATTCAGATTGTCTTTGATGCTACAAACTGAGAAGCGTATATATTGCTTGGTTTTCAGATATTTCTATGCATGTGCTATATGGTTTTCTAAATTCCTTTTCCATTCTGTAAATAAAGTAGATTAGGTAGATAAACTATCTTCAAAACTGTAAAATGAAATATATGATTCTTCTGTCATTTGTTAAGCAAAAATGTAGTCTATGAAGCCTTTATCTCACAATTTTCATGGACTCCATGCCTTGGTTATTTCTTGTACCTAAAAATAACATTTGGTTGGTTTGGTGTTATTGAATGTGTGCAGTATTGGAACTGTCACTTAAAAAGTCTCTGTTTTTCCTTCCAAAATGTTTTGCTAGTTTATTTCAGGAAAACAAACAAACAAGCAACTTTTTTTTTTTTTTTTAAACAAAATAGATTTGATTTCAATGTCTGTACATTTTTTAATGTACATGATTCAGTCAGTTATGTAGAGTAATGTAGGCTTCAGTAGTGACATTAGTCTGAGGGGGAAAAATGATATCACAAGAATGGAAACAAATGTGTGCTCTCACTCTGGTCATGAGGCTTTTAATTCCACACTTGGGGAAACAACAGGATTTACTGGGGTCAATTGTACTCCACTGGGATATGTATTATTAAAGTGTATATATATGTGTGTGTAAGTGTTGTAGGGAGGAGTAGAAGGTCAGAACATACTTTGCAGTTTTATTGCATTGCATTAGATTTACCTTTTAAAACTTATTTGTTCTCAAAATCAGACATAAACCACATGTATTTACTCGATAAATATTTAAATAGTTGCATTTACCCTTCAAGTACAGTGTGTATGCTTATTAGGAGGAGAAACATGAAAACAACCATGCATTTTTTTCGATCTGAAAGTTAATTTTACTGAGTTTTGCCTGTTGGACCTCTGTACTTGAATTTTCATAATTATCTTATGTTTAGTTATTTTCAAGACACTTTTGCATACTTATCCTACAGTATCTGTATGCCTATTTATGTGACACATGGCCCAGATTTCGTTTCCTACTTGTTTTTTGTTGTTGCTGTTGGTTGGTTTTTTTAACCTCACATGCCTTCCACCATAAGGAATCGGGGTCTGAGTCCCTTCAATAGTGCTGCTGGAGCATGGGGGTCTCAGCGCCAGCACAGGCACCCGCAGGAGGAGGGCTTTGTCCTGCCTGGGCAGCGCAGCTCCGCTGGGACCCACCGCTCGTGCTTGGGCTGGAGCAGCGAACGGGCATCGGCGCTGAGATGCTCCTCCTGCACACCTGACCTGCCGTAAGCTTGCAGTAAAATCAGCAAAGCCCAGGAGGACTTGGATAGAAAGCTTTTGTACGGTCCCCTCCTCCTCCTGTCTTGGGCTTTATGTTTGAAGGTGACAGTGAACCTGTGAGCTTGTGCGTGCTGTTTGGAAATTCTCTCCAGTGTCCGCTGGAATAATTTGATATTTAGAATTACTTCTATGAATGTTACTGGTTTTACTCCCAGCTTTCTTCAATGATGTGGAACTACTTTCAGACTTTATGCTCACACCTTCAGTAGTACATTAGAAGTGGAGTAATAGGAATGTAATATGAAATATCCAATGTGGTTTTATTTATTTATTTATTTTTTAATTTAGAATAATGTGGAAGGAACATAATCATTTTTCTGTACATATTACTTAAGGCTGGACAAAGTTGAGACAAAAGGTAATGCATTTTAGATACGTAAGTGGCAGGAGGATCTTTTTGCAATGTCCGTGTCCTGTGTTCTTTGTTGTGCCTGCAGGATCTGAGCCCCAAAAGGAAAACGTAATGAAATATCTTTTTTTAAATTTCTCAGGTTTTTTCCTTCTTCCTGAACCATTTACAGTGATTGGATTGCAGCCTGAAATTTCCATTTTAGCTGCTGTTGCTTTGAGTAAAACAATTACTTTTTATTAAAAATGTCAATTCAAATGATTATTTAAATCCGGCTTAAAGGAAAAAAAAAAGAAAGAAAGAAAACTCGTTGCTGGTTACTGTTGTTTTGCATGGGATTCTGTGTTATGGAAACTGGACATAATTTTATTGAGTTGATATTCTTTTAATTGGTATTAATGAAAAATACATATGTGTGTGAAGGGAGGATACAATTCCTTAAGGGCCTTAAATTGTCCTGACTCACATGTGTAACTTCCATTACTCTTAATGGGAGCTGCATTTTTCTTAGCGGTGAGAAGAATTCCTTGGGCCCGGGCCGCGGCTAGCCATGGTGGATGTGTTGGCCTGATGCTTTCTTTCCTGGCGTGAACACGGGGAGGGAACTTGTGGGACTCGGGCTGGGGTCCGCACTGGGAGCTGAGGCACGGGCAGGGCAGTGCCCCGCGCCCTCCTGCCCTTCACCCAGCTTGGCACGTATGGATTGCAGAGCCCACGGCCGCTCTGCAAGTGCTCCGGCTCTCGTTCCTGAGCTCTTCAAATGGTTTTAGTAACCCTACTTCAAACGAGCTCGGAAAGAAAGCTCTCGCAGTCGCACCTGTGCTTGCTTCCTCCTCTTTTAGGGAGCCAAGCCACTGTTGAACCCTTAATGTGTATGAAACTGCAATTCCAGAGTGAGTGATTTTCATTTTTTAAAACATTCTCTTAATATTTTAACCATGTTGGCAATTACAATGAATTGTAACAGCAAATGTATAGAAACAATTAACCTGGTGTATGAACCTCGGGGTAAAGATAATTCAGCTCTCTGTGCCCTTCCCATATGCCCTTCATCAAATTCATGTTGCACAACATCATTTTAGATATCAGTAGATCTTAATTTTTATGAATCCAATATCACTGAAGTACAACGTTATTTCAGTCAGAGTAAATTAACCCAGTCAGAGTAAGCAATTCAGTAATCCTATTTTAGTCTTCATTTCAGAGATAGGTAACTTGCCTGAATTAAGAAGAAAGGGGCGGGGAGGGTTGATACCAGCCAAAAAATCAAATGTGTGTTTGCAGTCAACCCTGAGATGCAACTTCTTTGACTAGGAATGGCAGAGTAGGGAACTCAGTGATTGAAGAAAATAACAAAATCCATTATTTTGACATGTCCTCTTGAGTTCACTTTGTGAAATCAATGTTTTGATTTGATCTTTAGGTACTGTTCTGTTGTTTACAAGAAAAAAAAAAAGCGATAGTTATACAAAGTCTGATAAACATGATAATAAAGAGTGAAGATTTTTGACAACTTTTTTCATTGGCCATAATTTATTTGTTTTTGGCAGCATATATTTGGCACTGACAGAAGTTAGCATAATTTAATCACAAAGGCAGCATTTCTAACTCTTTCTCCTAATTTCACTGTTTATGGAAATATATTCCTTGTTGCAGCAATATGCATGCTGAAGTATCAGCATGTAGGGACAATGGAATGAGTTAAGGGATTTACTGATTTATTCTGAAATACTTTTTTCATAGTGTTTATGTAATAGAAGTTAGTATAGCATTAGAATTTCAGTCAGTCCAACCATTGGCAGTGATTTATAACCAGAGTTTTAAATGAAATTGGGAATTAGGGGAGAAACATTATTTTCTAGTCAAATCGAGCAGCTGTGTTGTGGACAGGGGTATTTCTTCTTGACTTATACCCAATCTGCTTGCATTAGGAGCTCTAGTCTGAATCAGCTTATAATTTTAGCAGTAATTGCCATTTAAATTCCTTTCCTACCTGTTAAAATGGTGAGAGGAAAATGTAAGAAAAACAGATGCCTTGGCAGTACAGAGCCCAGTAGATCCCCCTGATTCCGTGTGATTTAGCAAGGTACCAAAAATCCTTCCCTGACTGGATTTACAAGTGAGCACTTTTACAAGTGAGCACTTTGCCTTTTCTTTTTTCTTTTTTCTTTTTTCTTTTTTCTTTTTTCTTTTTTCTTTTTTCTTTTTTCTTTTTTCTTTTTTCTTTTTTCTTTTTTCTTTTTTTCTTTTTTCTTTTTTCTTTTTTCTTTTTTCTTTTTTCTTTTTTCTTTTTTCTTTTTTCTTTTTTCTTTTTTTCTTTTTTTCTTTTTTTCTTTTTTCTTTTTTAATATTTAGCTGTCTCATCAGTAAGTGATGAGGGCATTCCTTTGCTGATGCATAATGAATACCAGTGCTATCATTTTCTACCACTCCACTGAGAGCTGAGGAACTTTGCAAGGGACCAGCTTTATTAGTTGTCTTCCTTACCAGTATTAGTGTTTCCAGTGTGACAGCGTAGCTGTTTGCCCATGGAGCAGACCTGCCACCTTGCACCAGCACTGAGACCCGACCCAGCCCCACTGCGTCTGCTTCTGTAGGCACAGGGAGCAAGGCACGAGTACGGCGTGGCTGAATTCCCACCCACTGCCGAGGGGTGGGGAAAAGGGAGAGGGAAGGGGTTAGCAATTACCTCGTCCGAACTGCGTACAGAAATTCAAACCAAGTATCAGGGAAAGAATGATTCAAAGATAGGGACATATAGCCAAATAAATACACAGACTAGGGTTACCGAAGGCAGGTCTCTCCAGTCTGCCTTCATATATGTCTTTGGTAAGATTGTTCAATACCTCTTTCTCTAGACAAAGGAAACTTTTATGGATGGATTTCAAATCAAACAGGGTGCTGTATGAGAATTCGTTCAGTTGCAGAGATTGGTTCAGGAATTCTGAGCTGGTAATGCGTAAGTTAAGGGAATAATACCAAAAGGTTATCTTTAGAAAGAATAGTTGAGCCAAAAGGTTGAGGTGAAATTCCACAAGGAGTGATCTTATTATCATTTATCTTATTATTTACTCATTTTTCTCCTATAATTAAATTGCAAAAACAGTCCTTTTGGGTTTTGCTGTATGAATCGTAGGGGTATTGTAAAATCCCAAATGGGTTATCAAATGGTAAAAACTGGATGGCTTTTAAGGTAGGAATAATAGTAATAGCATGAGATCTGATAAGAATTGCAAGATCATGCAAATAGTGATTAATGCTGTTTTCACTATGAAGTTGGATATAGGTGTAACAAGATCTGATTATTATATCTGATCACCATTTTAGAATGATGATCTTTAGGTCACCATTATGTGATCTTCAGGTATGAAAAAATGCGTAAATGCAGTTTTAGGATGAACCAACCAAGTACATGCAGTGAAGGCATGTGGAAGTATTAATACCATTGAAGTTTGCCCAAGCAACGCATCTGTCCATGTAGAATACTGGGTACAGTTCTGGTGAAGCAGATGCCTTCTCCTAAAAGAAAACAGTAAAAATGGAGACGGCCTATTTTGGTTTTACTCTTGGCAGAAGATGAAATTTGAAAGAAGTGGCAATGAGGAAAAACTGCAAATGGAAGAATGATTTCTAAATTTTTGGAGGAGTGGGGTTTTGGAACAGGCTACCTGTAGAAGCAGTGGACACATTTAAAACATAAATTTCAGCAGTGGCATGTGACTGGCGTTGACATAAGATCCTTGGCAATTTGCTGCAGTCATTGCAGTATTCTCAGCAGAGATTACAAGGAAAGTGGAGCGCCTTCTAGGTGCAATTTCAAGCATGTCCATGCAGGAGACCTAGAACTGCAGACTTCTCCTGCCTTGCTGTTGTTTCTGCAGCAATTTCCTTAAAATATGATTCTACCGTTTTTGGTCTTGAAGCGGAAATGTGTTGGTGTCTTAGAAAACAACTAAGTCCAAAAACATTCATTGGAAGTAGTTAAGGAAAATAAGTTATGTGCTGTTGAGCCAGAGGAGTTATCCTGTTGAAGTCATGGAAAAAAATGTAAATGAGGATTGATAGAGTGAGAGGAAATACTTAATATGATACCAGTTTTCAGAATGGAAAAAAAGATGTTCACAGTTGAGCTTAACTTAGTAAAATTATGCAACCTGTTTATGAGACAAATTTACAGACACTGTATATAATTGAAATGAAAGCCAATGAACAGAGAATGAATCTGATGCTACTAAATTTGTAGGTTTTGCAATCATGAACAGATAAAGAAACAATACGAAGTGACCCAGGGGTAAGAAAAATATAGGCAGGATGGAAAATGAGATTTTCTTAAGAAAATGCAAGTGGATAGCTGTATAGAAAAATAGCCTGAAATACAGCTATCAGAAATACTCAATGTTCATGAGACTCTTGAAATGGAATAATGTCAAAATGTTGTGTTGCTAACATTTGCGATGCCATGTCATTGACAAAATAAGTCAAATTAATAACTTGGATTCATATGCATCCCGACATGCACTAAACACAGCTTAGAAAGCGCTGTTGAAATCTCCCTTTGTACTTCATTTGTGGGTAACAGAAGTTGTGTTCACTGAAGAAGAGACAGTTATTACTGCAATGAGTTTGATAAACAGAGAGGAAATATTTAGATATGGACAGTTGGAACAAAGGCTACTTGGTCAGATACTGACATACAATGATAGGTTTTAATCATTTGCGTATAGGATGCTTGAATAAGGGTGGAAATATGTGGATTTCCAATAGAGTAGAGAGAATAAGAGATCAGCATTAGTTTTTATTAATTGTTAATTTAAGGGAGGGGTTTAGTGTTCATATTGGAGAGTAGTAAGTAATACCTGATCAAGATTCTGGGTTTTGATTTTGTTGTTGTTGTTGTTTTGTTTTGTTTTGTTTTAAGCAACTCAGACTTTGACTCGAAATATATTAACGTTATCAACACATCCCATCCAGGACCAAAGTTGGAATATGGAAAATCTGTTAGATGATCCTTAGGCCACTAAAAAAATCACTTCAGAGCATGTTCAGTAGTCTTCTGCTGGGAAGTCTACCACTGTGTAAGAACAACTTGCCCAACCAGGCCTCTGAACCACTGCAATATGTGGATTTTTTTCACCTATGCTTTCAGACCAAAGCTGGCACTAGACACATATGACAACATCTGCTTATTGCAGTGTTCCAAAATGCCGTCTGCAGTGTTATCATCAGCAAAAGAATAAGATGGCCATGCTTAAAAAGAAAGGGCAAAAAAGGTCCTGTGGCAAAGATGATCAATTTTATTTGCTATCACACTGCACAATACATACATTTTCTGAGAACAACTTCAATTTTATTTTTTTATTTTCATTCTATGTCTTTTTGTTTGTTTGTTTGTTTGTTTAGAAAGGATAATGAAATCCCCTTGTAAGTAGGAACTCTGCTCGCATTAAGAAGTTAGAGTGTTTCACAGGAAAAGTGTGAAAAAATCCAGCGTTACTGTCAGAACAGTTCTCAGAGCCCATACTTAGTTCCTGTTCTGCCTTTGGATACCGCGCCTCCTCCTCACATCATGAGGGAATTGTACTTATTTTGTAACAAGGATGTCTGCATTTTGCTTCTGTGGCTTGGGAGGAATGTGTGGATGTACCAGAAAAGCTGACGGCCAGGCCAGATCCAACCTGACCAACATAACTCACCTGTTATTATGGCATCAGGTAATTGCATATGGGTTGTTGAGCTTCTTTTGGAGAAAAAAAATGATATTCAGAAGAGATCATGGGCCTCATGAATTGTACTTGCAGGTTGCGTGTGACCTGTGTGTGGTTTGGACAGTGTTGGTAATCAGTCCCTTCTTCAAATGCCATTACTTACAGCGTCCACAATGCCCTACTGATAGCGTTACTATCTCTCGTTTTGGGAATCCATCCCTGCCTAGCTGGAGGTTTTATGTTTAGTTCCTGGAGAAATTTCTGAGGAGCTAATTCGTCAAGCAGATGAGCAGGAATCTGGTACGGGGGCGTTAGGTCTGAGCACGCAGAGCAGCTATCGATAGGAGAAATGATTGCTGTGCTCAGAGCCCTGCTGGCCGGCCGGAGCCTGGCTGCTCTCCCAGGTCTGCAAGGAACTAGGAAACTGGACAGGAGCAAATCATATTTGCCCAAAGGCACAGATGGAAGCACACAACTATATTTCTCTGGTGAGATTTACAAAGTTGTCTGCCTGTACATTGGAAGAACCCTCCAAAGGGGCAGTAAGAAGCCTGTGGGTTTTCTGTGGAAGCATTTTGCTGTGCTGCATTTATTAACTTCGCATTTCAGTTTCTAAGCTACTTGGACAAAAGCTCTATCATGGTTTAAAAATAAGTAAGGACATAATGCTCGAAAAATCGTTTCCGTTTCCGTTGGTTATTATTTAATCCACTAACTTCAATTGGCAAATGAAAGCCAAACTTACTCCTTAATCTTGAAAAAGAAGTAGCGTTAATTGCAAGAATTATTTTGTTTGGTAAGGTCGATATATCCAGATTTAAACTTTTTCCAATTGTTCTCCAGAATGTGTTTTAAACGACATTAGTTTGAAACAAATTGTATCACTGCCAACACATTGAGAAACCAAGAGGAAGCAGTTCCTGCAGCCAGGCTTTTGTATATTCGTCAAGTGCTGTATATTACATACTCCAAATTGCATGAAAAAATGGGGATCTCCTATAACACACGTTTTGAAGAGGGATTTACATTTAATAAATGTTTACAAGTATTTTCATAAACTCAGCTTATGACAGTGTTGGCTTCACGTGATTGATTGTTCAAATGTTGCCTTTCCTCAAATATAGATTGTGCAGTTGTCTCTGGGAGTTATTTATATTTCCTAGTATTTATGATCTGCAAGGCAGCTTAGTTATTAACATTAGTTATAGCTATTTCTGCAGATATTTATCTGAACCACAAGTTTTTGACACATTTCTTTTTCTTTAACAAGCAAAGCATATCTACAGCTATAAAAATGTTCTCTGATACAGAAAAATATATGTATGATTCAGCTATCACCTAGAAATTCTCTAGTGAAGATGTAGTTTTGATTTTCAGTAGAGAAAATTGTAGGTATGCAAACCAAATGCCATTGCAGTAATATTAAAGAAAACAATTTCATTTTATTATAATGAATAGAGAATTTTTAATTACAGGTGGTCTTCAACCCTCTCCATGCCTCGTTGTCTTCTTTAGGCTGGCAGAGTATTGGCAAGCATTTTATTGAAAATAATCTAGTCACAAGTGAGATTTTAAATCCATTGTTGAGTTTACCTGGTGTGATTAAGTCACTTAGATGCACAGTAGGTGTACGCATGATATGATAGTTGAGATTTTTAAAATGTAATAAGGATATTGTGAGATTTGAACTAAATGCAAAGTCTCACCTGAATGTGACGCAAGGGCAATGTGCAGTGATCAGGGTGTGGTGTACAGCAATTGGACCTGGTGACCAAGATTAATGAAACTCACATGGGTTTTAATTAGTGCAGCTGCAGTCATCAATTATCTCGAGAACACAAATATTGTTATATTTTTGGAAATTCTTGATTTATTTTATTCCATTGGCCAGTAGATTTAGATGAATGAGTTCTCATCATAAACATTCTGAGAAAAAACGCCTGAGGCCGTGGTTTATTATTTAGGACACAATCAGTAAGAGTGAGCGCTACTGAAGAAAACATTGTAAACTGGTCTCAGTATTAATTTGGAAAATTTGCTGAAATGTGTGGCCTTGTATGGGTCGTCAAAAACATTAGAGCATCTCAAACAAAATACAGAACAATCTGTCAGGCGGGGAATGTGCAAGTATTATTGTCCGGCAGCTGATCCATAACAGAATGTCAGTGCATGTACACTTAAAGCAAGTATCAACAACATTTAATTTGACACATAATGTGGTCTTCTTTTATTATCCTTTAAGTGCATGTCTTAGAATACTGAAGACAGGACAAGTAAGTAGGGGGAAAAGAGCTGAAACATGACAACCCTTCGCAAGTCTGAAAAAAATCATAGTCTAGAGCTTTTCAGAAGTATATATGTATTTTCAAGACACAGTGGAAAGGAGAACAGGAGGAAGACGGAAACTTGATTAAAAATTCTTAACTATAATTTCATTTGAAAATGTTGTTTCCCTTAATGGGGTCTAAAACCTGTGTATAAACATTTAAAAATAAATGAATGTGAGCACTAACTACTAAGGACATCAGCATCTGTCATTTAAATTAAGAAAAGGATACCACCGTAGACACATGCATTTTTCAGAAAGTTAAACGATGGTTTGCCTGCATGCACTTTTTTTTTTTCCTGAATGTTTTACTATAATTTGCATTTGTCTATTCTAATCCATGGAAAACAAGTTGGATACACAATCCTGCTCAATTCCTTGTTTTTATTTTTCACCCAGCCAAACTGCTCAACAGGGTAGTATTGAAATATATTCAAAAAATAAAAGAACATTAAAATTCATTTACCCAGAACAGAAGAGTGGCTGAAATGGCTGCACTTCAGTGACCTAATTCAAAGGCTTTTTTTCTGTTTTTGTCCTCTCCTCTCTCTTTCTATTCCCTCCTATAGAAATGATTAGTTAAATTCCAGGTCAACATCATTCTAGAGGAGATTATTACTTTTGTTGGGGCATAGCCCCGTTGTCCCTAGAAAGGAGACGTGTTTACATACTGCCAGCAGACTCGAATGCAGACTGTCTTGTTACCCAGCCTGCACAGTAGGGCACATGTATCTGATGTCCTTATTTCTCACTAGTAGCTGTCACGCTGACAATTGGAAAATGTTGTAATTTCCTTAGTTTGCATTATTTTTATATCCCCTATTGTTTTTACACATGACCTTTACCTCTCCATTCTCCAATTAGCAGACTGAAAACCATTGTTCATTGAGCGGAGGTGTTCACGCCCAAGGGAGCAAAATTTGTTTTCTATATGTGCTGTTGTGGGTGGTGTGGATTCCTTCTTACTAAAGAAATAAACCTTTGTCTTAACCTTTGTTTGATTAAACTAACCCAAGACATCGCTGAGTTTGGACAGGAACTTCCATCGGTTTGTGAATAATTGTCATACTAGCTTTAACTAGTAATCAGTGAACGTTCGTATGAATGGTTATTAACTGCGTGGGCCCATTATAAATCACATGATGGTTAACTAATTTAACTAAAGATTTCTCCTAGGTTTTTCAGCTTTCCTTGAATCTTTTTTTCTTAGCTAATACAGAGACTGGGCAATCATTATAATTGCGTCAATTGTATTAGCTAAAGCACTTAAGAAATTATACAAAATGCAATAATATTGGATAATAGTTCAGACAGTATCAGAAATGTAAATCAAAACATGGCATTGCAGTCATCAAGGAATAATGAATCTGGCTAACTTGAGGTTATAATCTGTTAGAAAGACAAATCTTTTATTTTTATTCCGTAGTGGTCAAAGTAGGTGATTTTAGTGTAGATATGAACTATCTTTCCTTACTGCTCTTTGTTTCCTTGCTATCAGTGATGTATACCAGCAATATTATAGAACTGATTGTCTGAGTTTAACCAAATGCTTTCACAGTGGGTTTGAAAAATACCATTTAGTTGCTCGATTTTCAAATAATGATAGTTCAGCAGTTCAAAATCACTTTGCTACGACATAATATGACTTGGGCACGGCCTCTTATATATACCCTGTGCTACCACATACAGATTCAAAATCTAATATGAAAATCATAATTTTGAAGGTATCTAATTTGCCTGGAATTTAGCCAGCCAAAAGTCTTTACAATCACAATGCCGTTGTAATCAGAGTTTCTAATAGTTATAAAGTTGTTACCATTCAAAGCTTCACATTGTTTTTCTTGAAGATTTTATTAAGTCTTTTGATCACAAATAGGATTTTTCATATTGATTTTTTTAAACATTGAGTGTTTCTTTTAGTTTTGTTAATTAATAATTTGTTAATAATAAAGTCCAATCCTTATTTTTTTTTAATCGGAAGTCCAGTCTCCTGGTACTAGTATGCTAAATGAGAGATACTAGTTCAATCAGTGAAATGAGTTGTTTCTCTTCCATTAGTATACCAACCACTTAGTGTTTTGATCTGTAGATATCTATGGCTAAACTTCATGGTAGCACTTGCAAGCAGGTGAGCATTTAGGAAAGTTTGAGCTGAGGTCTGTCCCTGAAAAATATTTAATTCATCTTGCCAACTTATCCCTTGGGCCAGGGGTATGCCTGAAGTGAACGTTTTCCTGCTCGTCTGTGAGCACTGACATCAGGGTAGGTTCTCCAGCTCAACTTCACAGTTACAGTAACTGATTTCTCGGAATAAAGAGTTTGTTCAAATGATTCAGTCATTGTTATGACAGCTGTATTCCTAATCTCTTTCTGGATTTTGTAGCTGTCTCCCTAGATAGATTTTAAAAGACAGCATTAATAGGGTGATTGTCAGTGACAAGACTGAAGTTATTATCAGGCAGGGGGTTCTCATGCTAGCCAGGTGACAACATTACTACTCACAGTCTTTATTTCCTGGATATTTTCGTTTCAGGAACAACATGGTGAATTAAAACTAGTGTTTTTATCCGTTGTTCTGCTGGGCTGTGCTCTGTGATCCTCCTCTTAGCAAAAAGTGGCAGGGGCACATGGACAGTGCCCATGACTCTGGGCACATCCTCTTGTTCTTTACTCTTGGCTTGTATCTATCTTCAGATAGGACATACTGACCCACATCTGGCTATGTTCTCTGCACATCCATGGGAACTGCTGACTTTTGGCTTCACCTGTTATTAGTGTCTGTTCTGTGTTGGTCTTCTCTGCTGTTCTTCGAGTGATTTGTGAAATTCCATGCCCTCTTCCTCTGCCCACGCTTTTATCTGTTTACAAAAATGCCCTTTTTGAAGTTCAGATAGACTTGAACTCAGTCTGTGGTTTTGTGGCTGTATTTTTTTTTTTCAGTTGCTCCCTAATATGATGTATGAATCATTGAAGGATGTGTTTTCTGGGTGCCTATTTGCTGATTTCCTTTTCGTAACCCGTCTGTCTATGTACAAACGAATGCTTGAGGAAAAAGCTGAGACTGTTTTGGATGTGAGAACACATTCTAGGAAATTGTTCAGCTCTTTGCGAAATACAAAGCGTCTTCTTCTGTGTCATGCTGCCCTTTTGTTTGAAAGTTATATTTTGTGTTTGTGGAACATAATTGTCGTGATGGGTCATCACTTTGAAGAGTTGGAAAGGGATACTTTTTAATGGTTTTGGATATCAGAACAAGAACCTGAACTTCATTAGTATAATAATGGAAACCACTATAGAGTTGCTGTCTCTTATGCAGCTTAGCACCTGTGCTTATGAGTTGTATACAGTTGAAAACGTTTTCATTTTCATACCTGAGCTGTGACTCCACAGGAAGAAATCCTTATTATAGTTTCTCCAAGTGGTACAATAAATACGACTGTGGCCACGTTAGCTTTAGAAGTCAATATTACAGATGTTATAAAAAAAATGCAGAGCCTGATGTAGTCAGTACTTTTGAGGAACATCTAGGAAAATTAATGTATCTTTTATAAATAACAGTGCTGTTGTAGGTTATCTTGTTCCTTTATTTACCACACACATCAGGTTGCTGGTTTTGCATTCAGGCAACCTGGTATCATGATTTCATTTAAGATGCTTAGGTGTAATAGTGCTCTCTGATACATTTAAGAGACAGAAATATAAAGATTGTGGTTTTTTTTGTAATCTGCTTCTGGAATCCAGTAGGGCAAAATATGAAACTGCCATCTCTTTGCAGAAGAATTAGATGGATGGAGGTTGTTAGAGGCACAGCATATCAGGCACTCTTATCTTTGAAAGTGCCTCTGTGGTAGAGCTGGTAGTGATGCTACAATAGGCATATTTGCCTTTATGGAGTGTACTTTTCATTATTTTGTAATTAGGTGGTTTGCTTTTTTGTTTTTTTTTTTTTTTTTTTAGTACAAGAATGGCACAGAGAAATTGAAATAGGAGTGGGAGATGAACTCAGCTAAGTTCTTACCCTGTGTCCAGCTGTGGAAATTTCAGGTCACTGTGGTAGAAAGTAAATGTAAAGATGTTTGTGTATGTGCAGTTGTCAAGTAAGTTATTCTAATACATCTACCTTATTTCATGAGAAAGTGCATTCACTTCTCCCACAGCCACTGCTCTTAGCTGGCAAGAAGGATATTTGGTTGATACATGTCTTCAATATATCATTGCAAGTGCATCCTCTACTCCATTGGGACTGAGCACATTGGTCATAGACCTTCCCAAACTTACAAAATTTGCAGCATTGCCACAGGACATAAGGAGGTTTGAAATGGAGCCCGTGAAGAAAAACTGCATGGTGTCTTGTAGCTAGTTACTTGCAGCATTGTTGTTCTACTTCACACTAAAATCAGCATGACAGTCAATCAGATTTAATATTACCTGTTACTGCTGGGTTTTTTTGTTTGTTTTTGGTGGTGGTGTTTGTTTGTTTGTTTGTTTCAACTGCAACAATAGAAATTAGTGGCAAAATGGAGACCAAACACATCTACGTGCTTGCATTTAGGTTCTTCACTTCAGGAAAAATCATTTTGGTTTGTAATTAGAGATAAGTAGCTGTACACAAAGCTGAACTCAAGGAGGAAGCAGTGCTTGATATTCTGAGAGTAAAATTCACAATGATATAACCAATAGAGATGGTAATGATCCTACTGTCTTTCTAACTATCGATAAGTCAGCACTTTAAAATGAAGGTAGCTTGCTTCTTGCAGTAATACTCCCACTGAGGCTGCAAAGATATAATTGAGAGGGGAAGGCTCGTATCAAAGCAAATCTAGATAGCTTTTGCTCCTGTAATGCCTGATATCCAGGAAAGACTAACTTACACTCCAGTTCATTGGCTTGAAATAACGTATAAAGGCTATGTGTTGTTCCATTGCAGCTCTTAAACAAGTTATTTAAATTGAAGCAACTTCTTGGAATAAGCCTTTTGTTTAATTTCTTTCGCATAAGAACCTTCTGCAAGTCTCTGTGGCTCAGTTTAGAGCTTGTGCTCTGAAGGAATTGGTATCCTTGATGAATAAGATTTATTTCTTATATTTTAACTTTCTGGGGATTTTTTTTTTCTGTTTTCCTTTTCTGTTTTTCTGTTTTTTTTTTTTTCTTTTTTTAAAAAAAAAACTTGCCATTTTTAATATTTGTTTTTGCAATATTTGGATGCAAAATGCAATGTTATATTATAATCTTCTCTTCTGGATTTTATTTGGCTTAATAAGACCTCAAGATGAACAGAAAGACAGTAGCAGCCTTTTTCCCCCTGAAGTGATATCTAATGGTACAGTAATATTCTTCCATTTCATAAACTTGAACACAGCCTGAATTAAATGTATTACTGTATATTTGCTACTGATGTGAGAAAATGTTACAAGAAGAAGCAAGAAATTTTGAGTTTTAATTCATCTTAAAATCCCTTTTCATTCAGTTTGATACAGCTTTCATAATGTAAGAAATCCAGAGAAGTGCTGTATTATCACTTTGTCAGAGGGTCTGACAAGATCCCAAACAATAAATTATTCTCCTCCATTTATAACACCTAAATGTCGGCTTGATTAGAACTTTTTCTCCCCAACACATGAATACAATTGTTTCTATACTGCTTTTTTTATTCTGTTGAAGAAAGAGAAATAAAGGCAATCCTGTTTCTTCTCCCAAATTATCATAAATATTGGAGATGCAGATTTTTCTTAGATCATTAGCATATCATGCTGCGACCCACACCAGAATGTACCATTAACAAAGCAGCCTTCATGTAATTAATGTAAATAATATGGAACTACAGCATGAGTAACCCAGTCAGCCTTGGCAAAAAGCATTTGTCATAACGCATCATCTAAGGAGCTCGGCCTCAATTCAAATTAAACTTCATGGGTTTGCCCCTTTATTTTTTCCTCTAAAGCTATAAATTTCTGTGAAACATGCACCTATATAGGAGAAGAAAGCAATCCAGAAAGCTGAAATTAAAATTTCATTATTTACTGTGCTTCTGCTGCAGAGGACAATTAGTATCTTCATAAGGCTAGAAATGTAGATACTGAGAATGCAGCTGAGGTTTTTTTTTTTCTTGTTGTTGTTGTTGGGTTTTTTTTGCTACACTTAAAAGTGTTTTCTGTCCTCTGCTGCTGCCAGCAAATCTAAAGTATGGTGTTATGTCTGCCATTTGCTTCTATTGCCCTCTGACTCCAAAACACAGAGGAGCATTGTAAATTTTTCATGAAGAGGTTTCAGTCTGTAAAACAGCAAACAGGAATAATGTTTTAAATGCAATCATTGTCAAGCCTGAACAATGTAATTTATCAAGAGAGCAGTTTGTACTATATAATAAGTTTCATATATTAATACAATTTTTCATCTGATGTCAGGCTTCTGATTTATGAATAGCCCATGATCTAAGGTGATCATTGAATTATAATTCAAGTAATAAGAAGCCAGGAACAAGACACTGCAACTGCTACCCTGCATTAGCTTACATGCCACCAAGCCAATTTACTAAACAACCGTGGGCTAAATGATACAGTTTTTCTAATTCAAAGAAGGCACTCGTTAATTAGATAAAGGCTAAAGCTCTCATTATTTTTAAATGATTTAAGAACGGGTAAAGATCTTACAGCTTATACTGCAGCTCTAATAGTTCTCTGCTTACTGCCTTGTAATAAGAGTATTAAAGACAGATGGCCCATGCTGATTTAAACCAATTACAACATTTAATGTATACTAGTAGGAATGACTATTCATAGGCACATCAGATGTTAATATTCTACATGCTACAGATAGTTAAAACCCCACTTATTAATGTGATTTATGAGTAATTTGTTTCATTTTGCAGATATTTTTTTTTGGTAATCAGTTTCAGATATATATGATTAGGATACTTTTTAGCAACTAAAACTTCCTAGAAACTAGACTCTCCACAAAAAGAAACTGAGAAAAACCTTCCTATTGTGTATGTTTCCACCTTGTTTTAAATGGCAGATAGAGATTTGAAGGCAGAAAAAAGCACCAGGTTCTGCATCACTTCTGCTCTTGGAAAGTAGCGGTGGTCATCAACTCACACATCTTGGTTGCTGGAAAAAAAAAAAACAAAACAGTGTTTTTCAGTGCCACAGACTTAAGACTCTTCTTTACTTTTTTTTTTTTTTTAAATTAAAGTTTTAAATAATATAGCATTGAGTCTTTGCTCCGTAAGTTAACAGGCCTAAAATAGTGAGGTCACCAAGGGCTTCAGTTTCTTTCGGTTAAATCGGCTTGACCAAGTGTAACATAATTTCTGCTGTATATACTTCATGTTTTAAATTCCGTTTGTATCGATGCGTCTGTTTTGTGGCACCATTATGTGCGTGTATCTATTTTTTCTTCTGCAAGAGCCGTTTATGTTTTATGTAAGACAGAATGGCTCCCTTTGAGCAAGAATAGCATCTTCAGACGTAGCTCCATCTTTCCTCTCCCCTCACCCAGGCCGTCCATTTGTCTCCACCGCCCATAACCTCAACATCGTTCCCTGACCATGAACTCTCCTTCTCCCACCTCTCAACCGTCTGTAAATCTGCCTATTGCCATTCCTTCAGCACTTTCTGTATCTGTCTTCGCCTCTCATACTTCCCTGATAAAATTTGGATTGCTGCCTTCATATCCACGCATCTGAAGGGCTGCAGCTCCCCAGCCCGTTTCAGCGCTCCCCATGTCACCGTCCACCTCTCACGTACCAGGGGTATGGCTGCACCCCCTCGCCCAGGCTTAAACAACCCTTTTGCCCCCCTGCTTCACAGTGCTTTCCTTCCTTTGTTTTCATCTCTCCGTGCTCCTGTACCTCAGGGATCTTGGTTCCCCTTGGCCTCCTCCTCATTCCCTTGGTGGGCCCCATTGTGGGGGCGGCCTCAGTGCCTCGCAGCTCCCTCACGTGCTTTGCTGTTGCCCATCTCTGTTATTTCTTCTCTGGTGTTCTCCCTAGATCTGTCAAGTACTATTTTAAGAGGGCTACTGTGAGGGGAAAAATCTCTTATGCAGATGAATCAAAATCCTAGATCTCCTGGCTCCTAGATTTTGTACCAAAATTTGTACCAGTCTCTGTAGCATTTCTCACCTTCACCAAAGTGCTCCCCTGCCCTTCCGCCTTCCCCAAATCTGCATCCCCAGTTTTGCATCTTGAGTCAGTTCTAATATTTTAGAATAACAATTAACTAAGTACTGCTATGAGTAACAATACCATGCTGTTTAGGTGCAAGCTCTTAAGCAATAGTACTGCATAATAGAGACTTACGTACAGTTTTTTTCCCCCCCGTTTGTTTTAGAGTTCCAACAAGATGTGTTATTAATGGACCCTGAGTAGAGCAAGTTATTTGTTATGGTAACTTTTTGACCTATTTAATAAGTACTTAAAGGAGTGTAGTGCAGTTTTTATTGTACTCTGCTGTGTACAGTTATGAAGTGTGGTACATAATAAAATAAAAGCAATAATGTGGATATTTCAGAGGGATCCATCAGAGCAGACCTGCAGCAACATATTTCATCTGGTTTGTCTGGTTATGAAGCCTTGCAAGTTATAGCTGAAATAACTAGGAACAATATTGTGGTTATGACTTGTGATTGTTTACCATTGTAAACAGCAGAGTTATTATGTGTTTACCCTTTTTGGTGCTCAGAACCATTTTTTAAACAAGTTCATTAACACCTGCATACATTTAGCTATGAAAAATGGAATGTCTTTTACGTGCTCGTAC
Organism: Anser anser; assembly: GCF_964211835.1. NCBI lineage: Eukaryota > Metazoa > Chordata > Aves > Anseriformes > Anatidae > Anser > Anser anser. Next base: position 61,831,762 of record NC_139721.1, read on the forward strand.
CTTAAAAATATTTGAGTCAACTAGCAACAGTAAAATGCATCTAATTTAAAGCACAGTTTTATTGAAGTATGATTTAGAAAAGTAGAATTATTAAAAAAGACTAACAGTTGCACAGTTAATACAATAACATACATAAGGTTATGAAGATCCTTTATATGACAGTTTTCAGGTTTAATTTGGGAGTGCAAGTGCAAAGTTGGACAGTGGAGCTGCTATATGAATTCCTGAGACTTAATCATGAAAAAGGTTCCTTTTTATAGTGGGGGGAGTAGTCATCTGTTTGTTACTCATTGGTGGGTGGTTGTTTGTCTTTTTTCTTTGATTTTTCAGCTTATTTGGGGTTTTTCTCCCTTCCTTTTTTTCTTTTCTTTTTTTTTTTTTTTCTCCCAGTTCTTTGAGTTCCCTGAAAATGGCACTCACCTAAAAGCTTTATCTAAATAGTCAAAGAAGTCAATGAGAGTTTTCACTGTGACAGGGGATGCAAATTTGGGGTCACTGCTTGTAATTTTTTAATGAGCAATTTTTCATTTTCTTAATAGTCTGGTGGCTACAAGTTTGCAGCATCCTGAGTTCAAGAGAAAAAGCGACTGATTGGACCTCCAGGAAGTGCCCTGATGATAATCAGCCCAGTGTGCAAGACAGAAAGGCTGATAGTCAGAAATTGCTCTTTAAACCAAGACAGACTGTCAGTCTTCAGGAATGGTGGGGAATGGCCTATTTATGTAATCAGATACTAAAGCTGGGAAGAAGCTGTCAGGCACATTCTTGTTGTGTAAGCAGCAGGCAAACTGTGCTTTATCTGACAGACAGTGTGTAAATCTGTCCATGCAAAAATCCAAATGTTTAGTTTGCTTCTAGTCACTGTAATAATCTGCTTATTTTCTTTTGCTAGAGCGATGACATCATTTAGCAGAATGCACCGCAGACAGGAGTCCTAGATAAGGCTCTGTTACTGTCACTCATCCACTTCTTGATTGGCAAGGAGATAAATAGGAATTTACTAGAGGTTTGCTTCCAGCTAAAAGAGCAGACAACACCCTAGGATAAGTATATGAAGAGCAAGTGTGTTCACCACCCTCAGCCTTACAGCTTGGAAAACTGTCTGGAAATGAGAGTCCTTCAAAACTGTGTGAAAATTTGGTGTGTTGTTAGCAGCAGCTGAGCAGTCTTCCTGAAGGGAGAAGTGCACGGATTAATTGACAAAGTGACGCAATTGCTAGAGGGTGATAGAAAAAACTGTGCATATATTCTGGGTACCTGTGTTAGTTTCACTGTCACCATATTTGAGAATGAGATTTGTTTCTTTCTGAAGTTTGAAGAGGCTGATAATGGTTTATCACTGATGGCACTGTCATGTGCTGATGTTGCGTCAGACCCAACCTTACATGGAAAAATATCCCATTTTTTACATCAACTATGGCCGATTGTGCAATATTTGTATTGTGGAAATTGTTACTCAGGAATGGTTTCAGAGCTACTCTGTAGCCAATAATAGGCAGTCCATGATCTAAATTTACCAAATACCTTTTTGTTGTTGGCATGGACGTATTTTGGTATGGGTAGACTGGAAAGGAAAACTTGGAAAGAAAACTACATCATAATAGGAAAGATAGTGTAATCTTTTTTAATGGCATTTAATCTCCTAAATCTTCTGATTTCATTTAATTTTAAAGGGTAATAAAATATGATTGAAATACATCTGAAATGTAGTTTAATAAAAGTAATCTCCTGTACTGAAAATCTACTGTTTTGTCAATCTGAAGATTTAGGATGAAACTATAGAAAATGGAGATACTTATTTGAATCTTATACTTCAGTGCTCTTGCAATTTCTGTTGCACCTTTTTTTTTTAAAAAAAAAAAGGTAGTGCCAATTATTTAAAAATAATAATGAAAGTTCTTTAGAATTCATAGGAACGATATTGAGAAAATTAATCTGCAGGTCACAAGAAGGTAAGATATAACAGAAACTTGACCTATTAGGGGAAGATACCTGGCAGAAGAATACATTTCTGTGCAGAAAGTCAATTGTTCATGTTCCTATTGTTTCCAAAATGATAGGGACCATAAATGAACAGCTGTTAAAAGCATAATGATTTGTGCAACAATGCTCTGCTCCTCTTGTGTTTATATTTAGAAGGAGAACTGCATTTCGAAATAGTAAATTGGCTTAGGAATCACAACCTCGAATGATACTATCTTAATTAAAAATACATGCATATCTTGGTAATGTTATGCACCTCCTCCATTTAAAAATAGGAAGAGAACAACAATTAAGCACTTTCCATGTGCTAATTTTTGTTTAATTTCGAAGAGTTAACCTTCTGAGAAGAAAGCTTCTGCTGGCACATTAGTGATAAACATTACATTAAAATAGTGATAAATACTATATAATACTCCCAAATAGACATTTTTCCTGTCGAATCCAGGGATGCTTTCTACAGAAATCTCAGTATGTTTTAATGAGATTGTACATCAGTTTGTATGTTGTAGTTTAGACATACTGGCTTTAATTATTTTTAAATGTGCAGTTTTTACAGTAGACAGAATATATATGATTTAAGACTCACCACAGCACTCTGAATATCACTTGGCATTTTAGCAAAATGTGTGATATTAAAAAGACCATGAATTTTAGCAAGATTTTCATTATTTTCTCAGACGTATAATATTCCTCTTTGCTCGCAATTCTTCTATTCCACATGTGCAACATTTTGCATGTTATATTAAAACAATTATATCAGTCTTAGCATCTCGCACTGTACTGTGGCTCCGATATTATCACAAATAATATGAAGTCAACCTAATTCAGCATTTTATGCCAACTGAATGCTATCATATTTTGCCAAATTCACAAGGAGATCAGAATAAAATCTTGCAAAAACCATGTATTAAAAAATGTCTTGATAGGTTGACCAAAGTTAAACTTTATGTTTTGTATAAGTACTGTAAAATCTTTTAAAGTTGATATTAGTCTTCCCCTTCCTATAATATAAGCAAATATATAAGCAAAATATATATTTTACTTGAGCATAAACGTCTTCCAGTATTGTTGGCAAACTGTTCTGAATGTTATGCCTGTGGACAGAACCCTTGAAAGAAAATTGACTGAAAGCACTCATGTAAAATGAAAATGAGCGGTTATTTTGATTATACGAGCTGAGATGCAATAAACAAACAGATGAAAAGTAAATGAGAATTTGGGAACTCTGTTTTTAATACACTGATAATTTGTTAACAATATAAGCTTGATGTACTTTGTCTTAGTCCTTTTGACAAGACTCATTTTGTCATAGCTGTAGCATCATCATAGAGCCTGATCTAATACTTATAGAACTCAGCATAATCTCATTGACTTCAATACAAGTTGAATTGGACTAATAATGAAAAATCGCATTATAATAATATTAGGTTTAGAAAAAATAGTGCTTATAGCTGATTTGAGTCAAACTGAGTTTGTCTGATATTTTACTGATGTCAGTAAAATCATAATGTAAGTTGGTATTGCTCTGCTCTGACAACTGTGGACTCTTATTCCTAGAACATATTAAAATCACAAACCAACAGTTATTCTCTTAAAGAACTATATAGATATTTGTCTAAATACAATACCAAAATAAGTAACTTTGTAAAAATCAATCTGTAGTAAGTTATCAACTGCAGAGATGAAATAAAAGGCATATTACCATTTTTCTTGTTTTAAAATTTTATCAGGTCTGTGATATGTTATTTTCAGCATATAGTCTTACTTTTCCTTTAGGGGATTTTCTGGTTTTCTTTTTGAATTTTGTTGTAAGTGACAGGTTTATTTTATGAGATATGATTTCATGTGCAACTAAATTAAAAACAGCAAAGATTAAAGGAAAAAATCACCAATTGAATATATTTTTTAAAATCTTAAGTTTTAATCTTTTCCTTTAAAATAGCTATTTAACTGAGCAGTTTGATTTAAAAAAAAAATATATATATATATAAAACCACAAAACTTGTGAGGATTCTGTAGACTTTATTTAAGATATCTTCTATTCTAGCTCTAAGGGAATTTTCTTTCTTCTCAATCTAAAAAAGTACACTAGCCACACATTCATAGTAAATCAATTTTTATTAGTTGAGGTAGTGGTGGAACTATTTATTTATTTATTTTAGAGAATACCTTTAAAGGGAAGTTGTCAAAATCAAAGACTTTATTTATCTATTTATAAGCATTGCGGCAGAAGGCTATACTGTAAATGGCTCTGTATTGGAATTGGCTCATTCTGAGGAGGTTTACGAAAGAACAGTGAAATCTGGACTCCTCACAAGCTGGTGAAATTTTCATGTCGATGCTTGAACTCAGGTTAAATGTACTCACTAGATACAAACTACTGCTGGTGTGTGGATTTCAGTAACTCTGAGAATAGAAGTCTGAAGCTTGGTAGCATATGTTAAACATAATTAAGAAATAGCTGAACTATAAATACATAGTCCCTTTCTGTACTCTCCAATATGTGTTTGCTTAAAATTAAAAAGGAACCTCCTTTAGGCAAGTGAAGCAGTTGCAAAAAGCCTTACTCTCAGCAGTTTCACATCCCTGGGGCCACCCTATTTGTTATCTGTCCATAATGGCTTAGAAGTTCCCAAGGTGCTCCCCAAAGACCTCGGGCTGCAGGGGGTCAGCCAAACATGGCTGGACAGCGGGCTCGCTCATAAAGGTGCAATTTCTGACTCCTCAGGCACTGCACTCCTTTGTTTCCCATAACACCTGATGGAACCCGTTGTCCCCTAAGTGCTGAAATCTTCCAATTTTCCCACTTTCCTGTTCTGCTGAGATGCATCTTTCTGATACTGGATGAGCTAGGCAGTTTATGGAAGCAAGCCTCAATTCTCACCCTTTTCCTCTGTAAAATCCTAGGGTCTGCCCTGATTTTCAGCTTCGTAAAAACATTGTTCTCTCATCATCTCTGACTACATAAAAACAGCTGTCTCTCAGTATGTGAAGTCTTTATAGGAATTTTCAAAGGCTGTTTCAGCTGTAAATGTGAACTGAAAACAAAAAACAACCCCCTGAAAATCCCTCCTCTTTCTTCTTGATGATGTTGTTGAGTGTAATGTGTTTGACACCAGACGTTTTTAGAAATATATGGCATGGTGTAGTTTCTCTGATACCATACCACTTTGCTGTTTTACAAGCTTCAGCATGTCACAGATTAAAGCTTTGTTGGATGCAACAAAGCTGGCAATAAATAAACCTTTCTGATGTCACTGTGACCTAAATTAAACTCATTGTGTTCCCTTTGTTTTGTCAGTGAAAGAGTAGTTTTCATCCCTTTTGAAAGACCTCTAGAGTTTCAAAAATATATATATTTTTTAAATAAATATTTTAATAGAGTTGGAAATTAGTTGTGGGTCAGAGTAACTTCTTAGAGTTCGCATCTCGTGGTATCTAGCCATTAAGTGCTGTTGGGTTATTTTGGATGCAAAGGATAGAAGCATTTAACATAGTAGAAAAATCATAAATGTAAGAATTGTCAAATTAGCTGATTGCAAAGAAATACTGTTCTTCTCCAGCATGTGATGAATATACAGAGATGACTTTTATTTGTATTTTAAAACCATACATACTTGAACACAGGATTACTCGGAAGTGTGAAAGAGATGTTTTACTGATTAGACTACAATCTAGTTTGATTCTTAGAGCAAGTTAGACTTCTGTCCTGAAGAGGAAACTTTTCATGGGAAAACTCTGAAGGCTTAAACTATTAACTTCATGTGCAGTGAAGCTCTCTCTTAGCAGTCTGCTCCTGCAAAGAAGCATGAGATTAACACATCAACTCTTACATAAATGGTTGTTTTGTCTGAGAGAGAACGATAAGATTTAGCTCACATTGCTTATCAGGCATCCACCAGTACGTGAGTTGAACATTATTCTGATGACACTGGTCATTGGAGATGTCCTAAGGATGCAAATGGCATCTTGATACAACCTTCGGAACATACATGGTGGTATCTCAAGGTAGTTGTGTCTCTGCTTCCAGAAAAATGTGCCAACATTTGATAGCAGAACCCATATTTACGATCACGCACATCTTAGTGGTTTGAATTTCATCTTCTAAACTCCAATACAGTCTATATTACTCCTAAAAATTAAAGACTTGTGTTTGAAAACATGTGGATGAGTCCCATTCTGCTTAATTTATTGAATTGCAGTTCTCTTTTTTTCTCTGTTCTGCCTGTGCCTGAAGGCCACAGGCTACTTGTGCTTAAATCTACTTACCCAGTAGATTTATTTCTTTTCTACAATTCAAACTCTTCTATCATTTTTTCCCTCAGAATGTAATATAAATCTATGAGATATTCCATAATGTGCATAAACTTAGCCAGAGCAGTTTTAGGGCAGACCAAGCTTTCCATAGGTAAAAACATCAGTGATTAGCATGCACTGTAGTCACAACTGAGAAATATATGCTGGGGAACAAGTGATAAAGGTAATGGAAATGAAAAAAAAAAAAAAAGGAAAAAAAAAGCCCACTTTATAGCACTGTTTCATTAGATTGTGCTAATTCAGGAGGTTTTTATTCCAATAATATGATCTAGATTCCTCTAGGTAAAGAAAAAAAGAAAGTGTTCAAATGCAACTCTAAGTTTTATTGGTATAAAAGCTTTTGAAGCTCTACTATTATACGCAGATGTTCACTTTTTCTACATTACATATTTGTCCTAGTAAAAACTCATAGTGTTAATGAAACATACCTTTACGTGCATTAAACAGTAGGCTGTGATGCTATTTTAAGTGATTGTATGTTATAAAAAGCTCTTCAGCAAGATTGATGTTACCAAATTGACAGAATATTATAACATTGTGGAAGATGATAAATTTTAAACTTTCCATTATGCCTTAATGAATACAATGGGAATCATGAGACTGTGTCTGGTGGTTGCATCATGTCTTTCAGCTGGCTTATAAGCCTGTTTTCCTCACACAAAGTAACCTTTAGTCCTACCTCACTTATACTTGATTATGTTTTAAAATGTTTTTAGTTTGGGAGATAGAAATGTAAAGTGTGATTCTGTTGTGAAAAGCAATGATGTAAAAATAAGATCTGGCACCTCAACAGAGTAATGACAATTTTCAGAGGCAGAAAAGTTTGTAAAAACAAGAAGATTAAATTTTAATGACTTTTTACCTCAAACTATACTGCAGAGATGGTGGAGATATGGAAGAAGCAGGTGCATGGTCTTTTATCTTGTATTTCACCCCTACATTTGCTCACCAACCCCTAAATCCAGGCCTACATTTTCCTCTGCTGTGTTTCCATGTTGAAGGCAATGGGCCAACTTTGTCACTTCTGTGAAACAAGGCATTCAGTTTAGTGTGTTAGGACAGGTAAATTTGAAAATGGTGGTATTTCGAAGCTGTAGCAAAGGTCAGAAATTGATGAGTGTAACCTATTGCTGATGCACAAGTCACAGAACAATCTTATTTTAAGACTGAGACTCGAGGTGATGGCAGTTGTGAAAACACTTCTTTCCCTCAGAGCTAAAGATATTTGAGTGCCAATAAATGCAGAGCCCCTTGGTGTCATTTTTGAGAGACTTTTCAGAATATGGCATAGATTCCATATCAGTTCTGATGCGTTGGCTGAATGTACCCTACTTCATTTGTTTTTTCTCCAGGAATGTGATACATTACCTCACACATGGCTCAGTTTTCCAAGGTGCATTTGTTTTTACGTAATTCTTTCCTTCGAGTATCCCTTTTAGTGGAAAACTGCATTTCTCAACATCTTTAGTTAGTTATTTACTGGCATTCATTAAAAAACATACAACCAAACAAACAAAAAACTTAACAGGTACAGTTTAGTGGTGAAATTACATTCTAAAATGTGTGTATACATGTATATATTTGTATATATATACACATAAAATGTATGTATACACATATGGCAAAAATGTGTGCTAAGATGGAGGACTTTAATAAAAAGATGACTAAACATATGATCAGGAAAAGCTAAGTGAAGGTAGAGAGAGCAGGGATATAAGGACACAAGAGCTGATGAATTGCAGTATATGCTTTCATCCAGAAATGTGAGTTTAACCTGGGATATCTTGTTTTTTTTGGTGTGCCATCAGCAACTTTTTGTGAAATCCAAAGCAGTGCCCGATTCCTCTGTTGGTTCAGGTAAAGGATAGCTGTTGTCTCTTTTATGGATGGTGGGAGAAGGTTATGTTGGCCCCATTGATGAATCATGCAAAAGCTTGTGTTTTTTCAACAATTTTAAATTAGTGTGTTTTTTTTGTTTTTTTTTTTTTTTTCTTGCTTGTTCTGTAAGGAAGCATGGAATTTAAAAATTAAACCTGGAGCTCAGGGATGTGGGTTACTTTCCAAACGTGGAAAAAGTCTGTTTGTGAAAACTGTGAAACATATTCCAACAGGCAAAGCCTTCTCCACCAAGTGATGCTTGTACAACGGGGGCATTCTGTGCTGAATGAACCAGGAATCCTGTGGGGAAAAAACAAACAAACAAACAAGAAAACAAAACAAAACAAAACATTCCTAGTTAAACTCTGGATGGATATGTTCATTTACATTCTGTGTAAACTACACTCTGCTGCTGCTGCCGCCAACCAGTTTGT
>NC_139721.1:61845373-61935373 GCF_964211835.1 Anser anser
CGCAAATTCTGAAGTGGGAATGATAAAATTGTTAAGCACGTCCAGAGGAATGTAAAATGCATCTGTGTATCAATACATGCCCATAATATCAAATGAAATATTGTGTTTGGATATGAGGGATTCAACCCACTTCAAGTTTCAAGGCTAAGAAATACTGCACAGTTGAACTTAAAGTCACAGGTAATGAAGTTTTCTGTGTGTGTTTGTGTGGATATATGTATTTGTGCATATACCGTGATACATACACACACAAATAAGGTAATTATTTTGTTAATATGTCTAAAAATGGATGTTGCAGGAAATTAAATGCATCACCTCCGTTCCTAGGATTAAAAAAAAAAGGGGCCAAATCTCCTTCACTCTGGTATTTTCAGATCCAGAGCCTCAGTGACTTGCTCAAATGTTGTGCCTGCATGAGAGCCCCCATATCCAACCTAGAGGAGTGTGGAATATTTAACTGGCATATAATTTCATAGGATGGATCGATTTCCCTGTTTTAAAGCTGTTGTTTGGTTGAGAATCATTTCTCTGTGGCTCAGAAAGCTGTTCCAAAAGCCCAAATATAAAATACCCGGTAAATTCGTAGGCTTGCGAAGACGCTATGGGTACTCTGCGTCCTCATTAGTGTAGGAAGCTGCAGGCCATACTGAAGTCTGCTCTGAGATGTTAAACACAACATGAGCTAATTTATGACAATATATAGATGATGAACAATTTCTTGGTAGGCATGGAACAGCATTTAACTTAAAAGTGTGAATTTTATGCTGGGGTGTTAGGCATTAGAGCTAGTTAGAAAGATTTATACTTAAAATCGATTAATTAATTAAATTAATATTTAATTATAATTAAGCAATACGTATAGTCCTTCTATTCCTTTTCTTTGATATTTTGATGAACTGAAGTGCTACACGGTGAAGATCTGATTTAAAAAAAAGGAAAAAAGATTATGCAGGAATCTCTATTGTAACAATTGCGCATTACCTCAGTAATAATATTACTGATGAACATTTTACAGTAAAATTCAGAATTTGTTATATCAGTTAGGATGTATGCATTTTTCATGTGAACCAGATAGCGATTATTAGTATGGATTTTCATTCTGCTTTTCCTGTTTCGAGTTTTAATCTGTTATAATCACTGATGGCTAGAATTGACACATGAAAGGGGGCACCAAAAGTGTTTTGTACCTAAATAAAGTCTGGTGATACTCTCATCGATGGAAATTTTCAGAAAAGCCCCAAAGCCTGTACAATTCTATGATTCTGTGAAAATTTCCATCTGTAGTTTTCACGATCAGATTTGGGTCCACAGAACGATGACACATAGTTCACCCCATTTTGAAGTGAAAATTAATGTGTGCCGATCATATTTCGTAGCCTAGCTACCTGGTAGAGGTGAATCAGAGTTTTTAAGATCCCATTTTAGCGCAGGGTTCAGGCCGTCTTGGAAGTCTGGAAGGAATTGCATCCCTCCCCACAGCACGTGGCCCCAGACTCCTGTGCCGTGCTGAGTAGGGCAGGGAGCTGGGGTGCCCGTGGGCCTGGCTCGAGGTAGCGGTGGGTTGGAGAGAGCAGCCGGTCCCTGTGGTGCTGCCCGGGGAGCCAACCCACTCATGGGATGGTCTCTTGCTTATATTAATGCTGCCCGAAGACACAGTGCTTCTCCTGAAGGTCCGTGTGTTAGCGAGGCTGGTTATGTGGGAATAAACGATGTGGAGGTTTCCACCCCTCCATCTTCACAGGAGGACATGGCAATGTGACACTTGACCTCTTAACCCAGGCATCTCTTGTAGAAACCGAATTTCCTTCCCCACAGGGAAGAATCTGAAGGAGACTCTTAATTTCAATGAATTCAGCGTCATCCCCCACAGGCCCCCTCTCCAGCGTTGCTGTGAAAGGAGACAATTTGGCTCCAAAGGACTAACGTGACTCTTTTCTAAAAAATACTTTTTTAATTTCAGTCTTATCTGAGGTTATTGAGTCCGTATCTGAGGCTAGCAGTATTAATCCATAATGAACTTCCACGTGGCCTTTATGGGATGAAACTGCCTTGCATGTTAGTACATTCTGAGTAAAAATATTGCTGTGAAATGATAGACCATATTTATAGCCAACAGGGTGAAATCTTAGCTTCTATTTAAAAAAAATAAAAAAATAAAGGGAGCATTTACACACTTTTAATGAGTAGTGAGCTTGCCAAAATGTCTCAAATTGTTCCAGAGGTTTGGAATGAAGAATTGTCATTTGAAGATGAACAATACGAGTTCTGCTGCAATTTCAGTAGCAATCCCCAGACCTGTTTTCTTTATGTCATGAAAACTTTAGAAACATAAACAGTACTGAATTGCCACTGGTATTGAATAATGTGGCTTTTATTGTTGCTTGGGCTCTTCAATACATTCAAGAAAATAATTTAATACTTATTAATAAAGAGAAGGTAACTAAAGATGACTGTGATCTAGTCTGTTGAAAATTTCTCAGTATCCTTAATTTGTTAGTAAATTCAATATATTTTATTTAAGCAGAATCATATATACAGTATATTAACTTTTTTTCCAGGCAATCTTTACTCAGCACAGAAAGGCCAGATGTATGGGAATTGTAAAAAATCAGGATATGCATAAAAACTGTTCAAGTGCATAAAGCAGCCCCATCTGGAAGACATCTAACAGAAATGAAGTTGTACAAAACCATTCCATTGATAATAAAGCTAATTTTTATGGGTCTGACAAGTATGTAATTATGTTCAGTGGTGCTTTTCAGATTTTATCACAGTCAATAAACCGCAGTGGTAATTTCATTCCCATTTGACATATTTACATGGAAACATTTGATTGGAGGAATTAGTAACCCTGAAAGCCTTGATAGATATGTTTTAATGATCTGTGACCTCCGCAGTCCCTCATCTGTTTATTGTTGCAACAGGCGAGAAGTCGTTCCTCTGTGACCTTTGTGGCTTTGCCGGCGGGACACGTCATGCCCTCACCAAGCATCGGAGGCAACACACAGGTCAGTAAAACTGTCTTTACTCCTTGGTATATTTTCTCCAGCAAGGCAGTCCCTCTACGCTGGGGAGTAAAGCAAGTCAAATAGCACATTACAGCACAAATAATACATTGGCTCACTGTTTACTTTGCCTTTTTTTTTTTTTCATTTTTGTAGAATCTGTGTGCCCAAGGTCTGCATCAAATATGTTAGCTGTGAGTTTGAGTAATTGCTTTTTGGGGTATTTTTGGTGTTTTTTCTAAAGAAAGTAGAATTGTAAAGACTGGTTTTCTTCTTTAAATGAACACTAAGTATACTATTTTTTTTTCCAAGGCCCAAATAGATTACCTACTGTGAAGATTTTGCAAGAGTCTGCTAGAATGTCCCTGGGTGAAAGTTAGAGACTACATATAGATTAATCCATTATTTTGGAGTGAGACAATGTTGAAAGCTAGTGTTGTTTCATTTGCCCTTTCGTAATTTTAAGATAGTTTGTAATTAATAGATGCTACTTTAAAAGTTACCACACTGTTAGCATGTAAAGCAGGATTTATCTCCCAGAATTAGTAAAGCTTTCCTACCACCTTGTTATAAAAATTTAATATCAGATAAAATTAAATTGGTTCTTAGCTTCAGAAGACCAGAAAAAGTGTAAGTATTAAACATTTATTAATACATTTTACCCTAATTGTGGTTTTTAGCAGTTCCTAGTAAGTATTTGATTATTTGAATAGATTTTGTTCAAACAGGGGCAGAAGCATCACTGCTTAAACCACTGCAGTTTTTGTTTTACTGACTAGCATGAGAATAATATAGTATTAGGAATTGCTGTGTGAGTTAAGTGACCATTGTCTAACGTACAGTGGAAAAAATAGCTAACAAATTAGAAGCTGTAGTTATATCATGAATTTTCCATGGATTTTTCAAAGGAATCTCTGTGGGAGATTTTATTCTATCCCTGAATAATCCTAATTCAGGACATTTACCATCAAAATGCTTAATTTCCTGGAGAGCAGCTACTGTCTTTCTTGAGAGCCTGAAGCCATTCTTTTTACCCCGTTTTCAGTTTATTAAGGCAACCATATTTGGAGGACGTCTGATGCTTGCAGAAAGGCGGGGATTTTGGTGCTGATCTGGAAGTACTTTTGAAAGGATTTGCTCTGTATATAAACTATGAAAGGCCAAATTTTGCCTGTAATTCTAGTCATACTTCTGAATTTTTCTTCTGATAGCAAGGAATGTACATTTGCCATACAGTACTGCCACAGTCAGTTCCTATTCACTGCAAGATGTTTGTATTTTTAAAATGTCCAAGAAGAAGCATTTAAGTATAATAGGTTTTGTAGTAAAACAGTCCATGAATGGTAATGAGCAATTGTAACCACTGGAATAAAAGTTGTGTGCTTCAGTTGTAACTAATAGTGTCCATTTTTCTGGAACTTTGAAGAATTTTCACACGTTCGCTGAAGTTTACCAAATCTGGACTGAGAATGAAAATTATTTTATTTCATTTTTAGTAGAAATAAATCATAGTTATCAATTGGATGGGAACTATCTTTTGTTTTTTATTGGCCTGCCATGTGGTACACGGGGATCATGTCTATGTGTAGGACTCAGTGCAGCCACACAGATAGTAAACAATGATTTCGGAATGGAAAAGTGGAACAAATGGATATGCTTGTCTTTACACGTCTTGTCTTTACCTTTTATGTGAGTACATATCTAGTTTATCAGAAATGTAAAGCCTTATCATAGGCTATGTATTTATGGGTTTTGTATCAATAGGCCACAAGCTAATAGAAAAACATATTATTTCCTGGATTATGTCTAAAATTAGGCTGAAAAATGGTATGTTCTTCGTGAAAAGCTGTCCACATTTTGGATGGCGTTTTGCCCTTCTTTTGCCAGTTTGGTAGAGGCTTTTGTGCTATGATCACAGGGATTCACAGGTTATAGATCATGAAGCTTGCGTCTAGCAGGCATAACTTTATATTTTATGTCAGGACTGGAGGCTCGTTATTACTTTGCTATTAACTTTATACTATACAGGACAGTATCTCAGAGGCAGAGGGATCTATCTTTTTGGCATTTATCTGCCTCTGTGGCACAAACAATCAGAGATGATTCTTTAGCAGAAAAATTATCTGTAGCTTCTATTTGTTTCGAGGAGAATGACACAATCCACCTTTGTCTGCACTGTTGCACTTACATGGGTTCCCTTGTATTTTCATCCAGTGCACAACTTTATTTCAGTTCTTAGCTGCACGCACTCCTCTTTGTACCTGTATTTTTTCTTCTGTGTCCCCAGTTGACACAATTTTCCCTGAGCAGAATGCCAAAGCAAATTACAGTCAGGTTTGAAAGGGATAGGTATCAAAAATGGTCTAAATGGCTTAAATAATTCCCTACTGTAACACAAACTGTCGAGGGGGCTGACAGAGAACATCCTCCAATCCAAGATTTACTTCTATCACCTGTCAGAGACCTTTGATTCAAGGGCAAATGAGCAAATCCTCAGAGGTAGCTGAGGAGTCTTGACCAGCTTAACAAGCCTCCTCTCATCCCAGCCTCAAGGTCTGAGGTGTCCTGACACCCCCAGAGAAACGTTCAGCTGCTCTGATAGATATTCGACACAAGAGGGGAACTGGCTGTAGGACTGGCCACTTAGACTTTTGATGCTCTTGCTTCTTACTCTATTTCTTCTCTTTTTAGACAAGATTATTTTTAACCAGATTATTAATTCATATTTTGTCCCAGTAAAAAAATCAAAACCTGCCCTAAGATAGGAAGATAAATAATGTTGCAAATTTTTGTGTTGGCTGCATTTAGAATGAGTTGAATTCTACAAAGAATTTAAATGATTATCAGAATTTTATAATAAAAAATAGTAAATAACCTCTAAATCATCCACCAAAAAAGATGCGTGAAACATATGTGCTGCATTGTGTATTTTAAATACTTTGCCTTAATCAGAATAAGCTATAAAATGACAGGGGGGAAAAAAAAGAAAAAAGAAAATAGAATTGTTTCTGGCTTGAAATAAAAACATGAAAACAATTCTTAATTTTATTTTTTTGTTGTTGTTACTGTTCTGCTCTCCTTCTTTGTTTGACTTCATTTCAGTATCACAGTAGTTTTAGCTGCTTCTACGTTTTTCCCAGTAAGCCTCCATTTTGTACTGTCATAAGTAGCTTATTCCAACAGTGCTGATCAGTCACAGGCTGTGTTCTGTTGTGTGAAACTCCTTTTTTATGTTAGTTAGTACTCCTGCAAATTGCAAAAACCCCATCCGCATCTTTTACACAATAGCAGGCTACAGTTGCTTCTCAGGTCGTTTGTGGTGGCATCTTCCTGGGAATCACAGAAGTCCATTACAGTAGTAGAGCGTTAGAGGGTAAGCACACTTAGTGTACACGGCAGCTCTGTGGGCGTTACCCCGAACCTCTGGAAATGCTTGGGCAGATTGTGTCTTTGTTCAGATATTTTCATGACTTTTTGAAGATGGTGGCTTATATCATACAGATCACTGTATGATCAGTTCTGCTCACTCATTTCAATCTTGCACTTCTCAAGACATTTATAGGTCAATGTAATAAAGAAAGAAAATTTAATAATATATGTGTTTTTATCCAGATGAGTGACTCACTTTGTGTTTCTGTTTCTCATGTGAACTGCTCTTTGACTTTAATGTGTAGTTACATTACTCAGCATTGAATTTAATGTATAATGTATCCTCACCCCTTCAACTTCCCCACCACAGCTTTAAAAAATAATAGTGTTGAATACCACAGAATATGTAGCACAGTTAAGACGACTTACCGATCTTTTCAACAAGACACGAGGTGAAATTTGAAGAGGATCTGTGTTGTTTTTCATTGCACTTTGTGCCAACATTTTCAGCACAGTGTAGAACTTAATTCAAGCAAACTTCTAGCCATAAATGACACCAAAACCCTGGGTATCTTAAAAACTTTCTCTCTGCTTAAGAGAAATTATCAAGTAGATCATTTTTCCTCCCCTTTGGGTTTGTCATAAAAAACAAACACACAAACAAAAAGTAATTAAGGATGTAGTTATTTTTGTATGTCTTATATGCGAAAAAAGATGACCAAACTAAAAGCAAATAGAATTTGCTTCAATATATTTCAGTCTTTGTTAGCAAGCCTGTAAGTGTCCCTCCAGGGAACAGTCTCAACAAAAGCTAGAAATAGTTGGAAAAAAGAAGAAAATACCTGTAACCTTTAAGCAGAAGGCCACGTTTCGAGGTCTACTCATTCCTTAGGACAAATAAAACTTCTGAGGTTCTTTCTGTCCTGCGTAACACATCCTGTGAAAGACAAAGAGGACCTAGAGCAATGGTTTCCTTTTGAGGAAGATTTCTTTCGTCTTGCTAAGATTCTGATTAGTCATTGAAGACTTTTAAATTGAAGGCATCATTAGATTTATTTATTTTTTCCTTCATTTATATAAAAGCTGGATCTTCATATAAATGCTTTGTATAATTTGTGAGTGGAAATTGTCTGGACAGTCATGATTGTAAATAAAATCTTCACTTTGCCATCCACAAGTAAGCATATATCACCAAGATTTGTAATTTTTGTTATTGTGTTATTTCATTTTTCCTCTAAAAATTATATGTTGAGAACATAACTGCACATAGAAATTTATGATTATAGCAAGGTATGCTCTGTGTCCTGAAAAGCTCATCATCAAAGACAGAGAACTAAAAAGAGGTAATTTAAGAGAAAAGAGGAAGGAAGAAAGAAAAAGAAAGCTGTAATTTGGGATGAAAAGATAAGACGGATGCTTAAAGAAATCAGTGCAGAATTTGAAGGATACATTTTCAGAGAGGCAGGAGGAAAAAAAAGCCTTAGTCATGATTTTTTAAGAGTAGTAGAATGTGCAGAGCTGAGGCTGACCGGCTTAATAACTGCCTGTTATGTACAGAGTAGTGCTCCCCACCATCTCACCCTTTTATTGATTTCTTTCGCAAGCTTTGTTGGAGCTGAAATTTTGTGTGTCAGGTGACTTAGACAATTAAAGTACTTCAGAGGTTGCTCACAGTATTGTTGTCAAAAAAGCAAAGCCATTTCTTCTTTTGTGATGCTATAGCTGGAGATCATGCTTTTTGAAAGTGCTTATGTTAAAAACAACAACAACAAAAAACCCACAAAGATACTTCTTCCTTAATTTTGGAAGATGTGTCCTTCCTTTTTTTCCCATAGAGCTTCCTGACCACCAGGGCATTCTGGGGCACCTGTCCTTCTCTTTCATGGGTTTGTTAGTGATTGAGTTAGAGTTGGTGAGGCATGAAGTTTTCCATACTGGTAAAGGCTGGTGGCTTTTTTTTTTTTTTTTAATCTTTAAATAGGTAGAATTTGTCTTTACTCCCACATTTTTCGATACGCTGTTTTATAATTATTACATGCAATATTATTTTAAAAATACTGTCATTATTGCTTTTTTGATTTCTGTGATTTTAATTTTATATTAATTAGATCCTTGACTGGGGCTGAGGGAGAATCCTTCTGGACTGTTTAATGGCAGCCAGTATAAAAGTCAAATGAAGTTCGATGGCTGAAATGTCTGGGGGCAGGGATTGGAGAAGGAAAATTGGGACACAAAGACAGATAAAGAACGTTTTCTTCTGAAGATAATGAAGAAAAAGAAAATGAGTAGTAAAAAGTACTGCTGCTACAGCTCTTCAGACCAACCCTGCCCTCAACCAGAGAAATACCTAATCTTTTAGTTTTTTTCTAATGTACATACCAACCTGGTTAATTTTTCAGTAAAAATAAATACTATTCCCCTTGTGCAGCTGCTAAGAATTATAGGCCACGCTAGGCAGTCATTTTTTTCCCCAGTTTAGTTGGCTTCTGTTGTGTGGTACTGCTGTGATGTATTTTCTGTCAGGTGAAATTTATACATCGTCCACTTGACAGGAGCAGTTAGCCACAAGGATTTCCTGAGGAGAAACTTCCTGGAGCAGTGGGCGAGGATTATCATTTTTCTTCTGGTCACGATGGACTTTCCAAGCCCTCCCGGCTTCCACGGGCCCTCACTCATCTGTCAGCTCCACTGGCCCTGCCCCAGCACAGCAGCAGCCCTTCCCCAACACGTCCTCCACCAAATGGCGAACTAAAAATCCACGCTTAGTTCAGATCTGCTTTTTAGCAAGGGGGCGAGCTCGCAAGGTTCCAATGCATTTTAAATGAAAGAATTTAAAGTAAGCATCTATGCTACCTAAAATGCCCGTAGCTTTACTACCTGGGCTTGAGAACGTTGCTGTCTTTGATGCTAGAAGGTAAAATAAATCAGACACAGGAAATCTACGGTTCAAGAACAGGTTGTGTTGCTAGGGAGTCTATGGCCTCCCAGAGAGTTTAATTGAAGACGAAGCCAATACCATTCAGGCTGCTGGGAGAATCGGTTTCTCCTGAGCAGAGAGTCAGTGTCTGACAAGAAAACCCCATTTGGGGCAGAAAGACATACTTTCTAGCAGTCTCAATTTGTCCAGCATAGAGGCTTCTGCATTGTGTCCTGCCCCTTCACCTTTCCATGTCCCATGAAACAATAAGTGAAAAATAGTAGCTGAAATTCTCTGCCGCAGCTGCTAGAAGCAATTATTCCAACTCTTTATGGAGCTTTCAGAAGCCGCTCCATTGTCCATCCTTACAGGCTTTTCAGGCCCAAGGACCCTGCGTTTCTTTTTTTGCTTGAGAGGGGGAAAAAGCAGTCTCCAAGAATGAGAAATGCAGATTTTTGTGTCTGCTCAGAATTCTGGCAAAGTCCCTTTGGAAGTCCTGATTGTCTCGTGCTTTTAGCAGGCTTGGAAAATCTGGCTTGGAGGCATGGCTGCTTGGGGGCGGCCTTTTGCTAGTCATGTGTCTTCTGCTGGTGATGGGTTTCTTGCTGTCACTCTGAAAAACTGCGGGTTGTGCCTCCTTAGAGACTTAGGGTTCAGTTTTGAGGCCTCCTATTCTAGACCTCTGAACAGTCTACCAGGTAGGTGTCTGTCCCTCGCAGTTTTAATTAGACTTCTTAAGTTAGGGATGTTGATTCCTTATGTAATCTTTAAGATATAAATACTTCTGAAGGCTTCCACAATACGATCAAGATTGCCTATGTTAGGAGCTGCTTTCTGTCTTCTGCATACAAAAAGAAACCCGTCTCCTCTCTAAGTGGTAATTATATGTGCCTTTGAGCCACACTGAGTATTTCTGGTGCAACTAGTTGGAAAAATGGGATGCAGGTGTCTTAGCTGGGCTTCACAGTATGTGTATCTGTCATGAGATTTTATCTTAGCGCTCTCAGAGGGCTCCACCCCTCAACTGGAATGGAAAAATACTCTTTTTACATAACAACTTATAAGCTAGAGTAGAGATCTTTATCTTTCTTTAATTAGTAGTCCTCTAGAATTTTTCAGTGCTGTTGTACATTCTGCAGAGATTGAATTTTAGTCTTCTGAAAATATTTAGTCTATTCTTTTTTCCCCATTAACCTTGTGAGTCTTTCTGCTGAAATTGTCCCACTTTTCAGAAAATCTTCGCAAGGACAGAAGAATAGCAAGCAAGAGAAGGGGGATGGAGAACTGAGTTGTTTCATATTCTTAGTCCCAGTTTATGCATGAAAAATGTTGGAGCAGAGATACATTATATAAAAAAAAAAGATAATTTCTTCCTAGATATATTCATTTCTGAGCACTGAATGCAAGCTCCAGACTGATTTCTCGCCTTCTGTCTCCAAAAGCATTTCTTTCTAGTCTGTGCATGGGCCCAGCTTCAACAGAAGATGCAGGGTGAGAGGAATGCCTTTCTCCTGGTGAAGATATTTTCATGACATAAGGCCCCTGTAACTTGGTTACCCTGTTTCATGCAGTTCTGTCTCCTCCTTTTTGCTGTTATAACACCACACGGGAAGTCAGCTGGTTTCAGATGTGTATATGCCATAGTAAGAGTAGTATTTTGTAATTTATACGTTGTATTTGAAAATGTATTTTTCATTTGCTGTTGTGATATATACATGGACTAAAATCTGTCCCAAGGGGGTTGCCAGAAATTTAGATTTGTTTTGCTTTTCTGTTGATGAAAATTGATAATGCATATCTTCTCTTGTCACCTTCTAGGAGAGAAACCATTCAAATGTGATGAGTGCAACTTTGCTTCCACAACACAATCACATCTGACACGACATAAGCGTGTCCATACTGGAGAAAAGCCTTACAGATGTCCCTGGTGTGACTACAGGTAATGAGTCATTAACTAAAGCATGATGAGAGAAGGGTTAAGGTGATCAGATGAGGTTCATTTGAAGTCACCAATAAAAATATATTGCCATTAAAACACCATCAGGGCAGCAGTAATTGCATATTAAATTAGGAGCTAAATTTAAAAACTTAGTCTTCAGTATTTAGGTATTACTTTATAAAGAAAAACAAATGATGGGAAACCTTTTAGTGGTAACACTGCATTGCTAATGTTGAGTGTTTGTTTCACAGCTGCTCTAGTGTCTGTTAGAATTCTCCATGGTGAGACCGCTTATCTGCATTGCCTTTTCAAATCAGTTGCTGTTTTGAAATTTTTCTCGGTTGAGTTGCAACCATTTCACCAAGAAAGGAAAAGTCCCCTAAAAGGCTTAGCAACCTAAATACTCATCAGACACTTATTAGAACTGGAAGCAACTGGAGATAGTTAAAGAGCTGCCATCTTTTTTTTTCTGATTCAGTTTTCCTTCTCTTTGCCAGATAAGTTGATTGGGTGAGAGTGACTGTAGGGTGGTTGCATGGCAAAGTCTCCCATTTACACTATGAAAACCCACCCTCCTAGGTTAGTAGATTAAGTTCTCAGAAACCATGTGAATGGGTAGGTGAAATTACTTGTGGTGCTCATCCTATGTGTCTTTTGTTCATTATAGGCTGGTTAATAGTGATCTCACGTTGCTTCACAAGTGATTCTTTAGTTTTCTTAAACATACATCCCCTACAGCCTTTAATATCTTGCAGTGAGGTGGGTTGTATATGTGCATTATAAAAGAATCCGTAGAAGTTATTCATAAGCAATTTACAAGAGTTGACGTTCAAAAACTTTTTAAAAAATTGGTATTTTATTTGATAAATGGTATATGGCTATGGAATTAGACGCATGTGCTGTGATGCATGCACACAAGAGGAGAAAGTTAACCATCTGATTATACCACTGTAGCATTTTTTTTCTTTTAATGCTGAGCATACAACTGTAATGTTCTTTTAGTATAAGTTTTAATGTAGTTTCCTAAAACAAGATTGTATAACAAAGGCTAGCCACTCTCATAATACCTGGTTTCAAAGTATTTATGAGCCTCTTTAAAGAAAGCTTCTGTACAGAAAGCTTCTGCAGAGATCATGCATTTTCTGTACAAAAATTTCTGTTGGTCTGTGCATATGGAGCAAATGTTCTGTGAACTCTTACTGAGCTCCCATTAAATTACTGCCTAGAACTGTGGAGAAATGAATTTGATAACCTGGAGGGGGTGGCTCCCCTTTCTGTGCTTCTACCTTATGGCATCCTCCCCCCCTTTTTTTTCTTTCAAAAATGGAGTGTTTCTATTGGCTTTGATAAGTCATTTAAGAAGGACAGGTGTTGTTTTATTCATCAAAATGGTTATGTTAAAAGATCTGTGTTGAAGCAAGTGAGAGCATATATGTGATAACTTGACATGCTGTGCAGCCATGAAGGTAAAAGGAGTGCTTATCTCTTTGAGGATGCATGTTTGGGAAGGCTTAATCTTGTGGTCATCTACTTTCATGGTCAGGAGGAATGGTCTTACTACAGAACTAGGTAGAGAGGTGGGTTACAGGGGGTTTGAGCTTCTGACATGGAGACACTACAGAATGGGAGCACTGTGAGTATGAATCAAAGTTTGCAGTTGGGGTTTCTTACACTTGCACAATGAGTGGGTGTAATTCCCCTGCTTAGCATGACAAAATAACTTTAATGTCCTGTGCAGTGAAAGACAGGAGATACTTTTTTTCAGATGGACAGTTTTCTGTATGGGATAGGAATTTCAAGAAATGACAGGTTTTTACAAGTATTTTATTACATTGGATATTATTAGAAAAGAAGAAAACATAACTTAGTAATTTTATCAGGGTTAACAAGAAATCTCTAAGACCCCCTGCCTGTATATTATTGAAAAATAAATGCTTCATAATAACAGGATGCTAGTTTCCATTCCTCATAGGCCAATTTTGACTCTTTGGAGGCTGAGCTCTACAGATATCAGCTGATGCAGCTTTGATTCTGCAGGAAACTCGTTCTGAGCTCAGCTGCAAAACATCTGGCAGGGATGCAGCAATGAGAGCTGTGCTGCTGCCGCTGCAAGCTCACAGAGGCAGTGAGGCACTTTGTGTAGCAGCGGAGGAGCCAGCAGAGGGGCTGCTGTATTTATTAGCCCAGCAGTCCTGCTTGTGCCTGCCAGTTTCCACTGTCCTGGGATATTAGGCAGCCTTGTTGGCAAATATGTTTTATGTGCTCTGTCCAACTCTCTCATTTTTTTTCTCCTTTTTGTTTTAATACATTTTTAAGGAACTCACACCTTGCCTCCTTGTCAGCTCAGCCAGTGCTACCTGTTTTCCTGAAAAGGTATTAGCAACCCTGTAAATCATGTCCTTCACACCAGTTCAGCAGATCGTACTTACTCTTGTGAGTGTCACCTACAGAAAACCTGAAATCAAGATTTTAAATTCTGCTGGCCCGGTGATAAAATTCACCCCCGTGCCTGGAGCTTGAGTTCTCACTTTGGTGACTCCCGCTCAGCCGGCACGCTCTGAGTTCACCCAGGCGGTTTCAGATGATGCTGCTGGGTGTTGCTTGGCAACTGCAGACTCTTTAACGACCTTTGTAGCTTCAGCGAGAGGAATATTCCTCATCTTGTGCGTGGATCTGGAGCAGAGCACTGTTAGTGCTATCACCGTGCCTCCTTCCACTGATCGGTGGAGTGATCTCTGTGTTCCATAAAGTAGTTTGGGACACTCGAATAAACAAGCTCCAAATACAAGATGTTGTAATTATTCCTGTCAGCTCAGTATGTTCTTAGAGATCACTGCTTTCAAGCTTTTAAGTTCTTCAGGAAGAAATTGTGAATCTTGCAAAACCTCTTGCCTCTTGTCTAGCGAGCGAAAGGCTAGTTGACCTTAGCTAGAAGTACAGAAAGGCAGGCTATTAAAAGAAGTGAATCTGAATTTAGGAACTGTTATGAAAATCTGAATCATTTGTGACTATACAGGCACCTATAACTTTTTTTTCTTAGCTGCAAAAACTAAAGTGAAATAGACTGTAGGATACCATGGGGGAAAAGATCTTGGCTGCGTGCAACAGAAAAGGGAATTTGTTCCCTCTAACACTCAGCATGGGAAAGTCTTTTCTTAACTAGGAAAAGACATGAATGGATGTGGTTTCCCCAAGTGAATAATAAGCATTTCCATCGCACAAATTTTATATTCTCAATAGCACGCACATTCCCAAAAGGAAATGGGAAATGTTGGTCATTTTATTTCACTGAATTGCTTTTATAATCTATGTTTATGATTGTAAGTAAATATTCTTGCAAAACTAATATATTTCACCTCTACTTTTTGTACTTTTTGTAATAGTCGATACTTATTTTTTTTCTAAATCTTTAGTACATTGTTAACAAATAAGTGAACTTCTGCTTCACTATATAACAGTATACAACTTCTAGTAATTATAAACAGAAATTATATTTTCAGTCTAGGTTTTAAAATACAATTCATTTTCAAGGAAGGAAAATATATATAATAAAAAATTGCTTGTTAAAAGTTTCAGCTATATTTTTTCACATTTGTATTTTAAAATTAGGTTAATCCTATTTAGATATTTTTTAAAATGATGCACATTTTTCCTTTGCATTTTCATTTTCAAATCAAAGTGTGTTTTGCCATTCTTACGTTATTGTGCTTCATCACACAGAAATATTCGTTTGCTCCTAATTAAAGTTCACAGCAATTTTATAATACAGAATCAGCCTCATACACCAGCATTATATATGCAATGCCTATTTTATATTTCTGAGTCATTTACAAAAGATGTGTTATGCAGCTAAACTTTTTAGATTGCACGATCCTAGAGTAATACCATCCAAAATACTGTTTGCATTTTGTGATGGGCACAGTAAGAAGCAAAGAGTCATGTAACGTCGTGAAGCTGAATAATGCCTGTGAACTTCAACTAATTTCTAAAACGGTCTGTTCTGTGGCCAGACCTTTTAGATCTGCAATATATTTAGGCACCTGAATTTAACCTGATTTCTGAAGTGCTAAACTCCTATATATATTCCCAATGATGTCAGTGAAAGATGCAGATATACAGCATTTTCAGAAATAGAACTAGTTTTGAGCCTGTGTTTAACGTAAAGAATTCCTTTGGAATTAGGAATCTCATTTTAGTTGTATGTTAGGCTTCAAATTCAAGTATCATTAGTACTAACTTTCCATGTGGCTATCACAGCTTCTTAGGGAAATAATAATTTATGTTCAAGGTGTGAGTGAGGGGGATGTTTTAGTACAAAACGGATTTGGATTACTTTGTTTGGAGGGCTGTGTCAAAAGGCAGAGCCCTGCTTTTCGATTCAAATTTGTTGGAGTTCAGGGCTCAGGAGGAACGCCGGCTTAGTTTCACGTTACAGAATCAGTATTGCTACGACTTTGACCATGAGACTGGGGGACAGGTATAATGTTAACATACTCTGTGCCGTCCCTGTGCTGCAGTTAAAGAAAATGACTCTTGCTTGTCTGGGACTCTACTGCGTGGTTTAATTTTGCATGGAGTACCTGTGGTGGCGAGGGGAAGGAAGGAATGGAGGACAGCATCCAGGGGAATGGTGGTGTTCCACAGTCAGAGATAAGAAGGGTTTAGAAGCTGTGTAAATCACAAAGCCAGACCAGCAAAACAGCATGAATTCCATAAATGCACCTTTCCGTGAAGTATGTGACTTGTGAAGGATGCCTTACAAGACTGAGAATAAATAGCATACATTTTTAATATAATTATGTAAACTAAAATAAATATTTTACATTTATTATGCATAATAAAATAATTAGACAACATTCTGCAAGGGATTATGGCATCTGAAATTCCAAGTGCAGAAGGATTCATTGCGTATTTTCAGCAGCAGCGGCGGCATGACTTAGGGGGAGCGACTCCACAGGGGCTACTTTTCTTTTTTTGGACAGCATCCCTAGGGAGTTCCTCTTTCCCTCTGACTTATAGTATATGTTCATAGGCTGTAAAGACCAGTTCATAATACACTCTAGGATTTGCACCCCAGTCAGAAGAATGTGCGAAGTAAGTGTTTTCTCGCTGTTTGTTTTAGTGCGTTTAATAACCTTTCGTTGTCTCGATATCATTGCGTCAGCTGTGCGCTATTCCCTGGCTTTATCAAGGATAACTAGGGACTGCTTTAAATGCTGAGATAACGGTATATACTTATTCATAGCGAAACTGAAAGGCCATTAAGGCAACTTCTACATAAAATGATGAAACAGTGTATTTATCATTAAAATGTTAGCATTAATATGCACTTTTTACCAGTGAAGTTTTATATGCATGTGCAGGAAATAACTAGGTTATACAGCCGTGTGGAGAGCGAGGCTGATGAGGACGCCAAGTGGCAACCACCACTGCGCTATGGAAAAACACTTCTCTGTATATCAGAAAGGCAGACTCAGGCAAAAAAAAAATGCATATACTTTGTACGAGTAAGAAATTGCAAAGGACAATAATGCTTGTGTGTAATAGAGCATACTGGGCCTTCAGGAAGCACTTAAGCTTCCCTTGTGCTCTGGAGCAGGAGCTGAGGGCATCCAGTGCATTGCGCTAGCAGCCTTATAAACAAATGAAGATGGAAGTTTGGAGAGAAATTCTGTCAGTGCATGGGCGTGGTTCCCAGATGCAGACTCCTCAGAGCATTATTCAGCTCTTAGTTTTTAATAAACATTCAGATAAAGTATTTGATAATACTTCTATTAATCTCGCATAAAATATACTGTAGCATTTAAGGCTATAAAAGAAAAAGAAAATCAGAAAAAAAAGTAGAGCTGCAAAAACACTTTAATTATTCTAGTGAATACATGGCATACAAAACATCGATTAGTATTATTCCACTTATGATGCTTCTGTTACTTAATAAAACATTTTATATCCGCCTTAGCTGTAGCAGGTAGTTCACATGGCAATTAAATGCGATAGTGCAAAATCATCCATCACGTTAACCAAGAGACTCGACTTCATCTGTAGTTCCTAAAATTCAGAAACTTGTGGAGTTAGAGAGCACACAACCAATGGTACGGCCCTCACTGAGAGATGTGCGTGTCGTCTGCACCGACTGAGAAGTCCTCTCTGAAATTCTGCAGAATTGTGTTGGTGGCAGCGTACAAAAGAACTTAAACTGCTACTCTCTTGGCTCTGCCCATCTTCCCTGCCAGATGACAATGTCATGGCATGGACCACTTGAGAAAATGTACGTTTATTAGATTACGTGACTGTTTCTTTAAAAAAAAATAAATCATAAACACACACACAAGTAGTAGGTGTATGTGGACCGGACATACATCCGCAACAAAATTGCCCATTTAAGTGGCTTTTGCACAGCATCAGCATACACTAGTTACTTTGTGAAGATGATTGCTTTCCATATTTTTAATTAATGGCATAGTAAATACACTGTGCTTAGTAGAAGGGTAATACAGCTTTTTTATTTATTATAATCAATAATACTTATTCCCTATGATATGAAAATTCATCAATAGTTCTGTAAGCAATGGTAACTCTAGCTTTTTTGTTGTTTTTTTTTGTTCTTTTATTATATTTATTTATTTATCTTTTTTTTTATTATTATTCCCATTTCCCCAAAATTTATTTATTTGTTTGTTTATTTATTTATTTTCCTGTATTCACTGTAATTAAGAGGAACTAAAAACTGCCTTTTAAATTCAATGAACCTATGATTTTTGTGCTAACATTCACCCACAGACTTGGGATTTTCAAGTATCTTTAAAACAGCGATGCACATGCATGTATGGATAATAGTATTCAAGCCTCGTTTTGGACTGAATCCTGTGAAGAGCAATTTTAAAGTGATATATTTGGGCCTAAATGCCATGCTAAATTACTCAGTTGTTTTAACCACTGAGTTTGATGTTACTGAGACATACAGACACCAGTGTAAAATTTTTTGTGCAGTTTTAACTTTGGTCAGCTTGTCTCTGCTGCAGCCTGTTGTGGTCCGAGCTCAGCACTCTGTCAGTTCACGCTTTGCTTGAAGTTCTGCAAAGCCATTCCCAGGTTCCTGGTTTCTTCCAGTAGGCAGTGTCTCCCCCTTGCCGTCCAATTTGGGCTTTGTCCCTAAACTCTTGTGACACAGGCGCTCAGTACGGGGGCGTACAGGTGCACCCTTTTTTACATTGAAGTCCAAACTACTTAACCCAAAGCCTGAAGTAATTGGTGTCTTGGAAATATGAGTAAGAGCCCTTCATGCAGTGGACATGTTCTAACTAATGTCTTCTATTACCTCATTTTGTCTTCTCTCTGTCCTCACACTTTTTCCCTATCCCATGTAATCATCACTATTGTATCTCTTCCTCTTTCTTCTTATGGAACATAAATATATTAAAATAAATATACCTATATTTATATTTAATAAGTCAAAATGTTTATAAATTTGGAACACCTGCATGTATTTCAAACTAAAATAACCATACATAGGCTGCGTTTTGATAGTAAATAGAATTTCAATGCTAACTTCAAGAATGGCAACGCTATGGACTGAGTGTAGCTTTTAGTTAAAAAAAAAAAAAAAAGTCTTGTAATTTCCTGTTCTTGTAGTGCTTCTGATAAAAATGAAGTTCTTCCTTTGTGTCTACAAATAGACTTTCATTTGTTTGCATAATTTCATCTAAAACTAATCACTGGGATCATAGATTAATTAATATGACCCTTTAAGGTAAAAAGTAGTTTTAAGAAAGACTAAAGCGACTGTACATGTTTCCTTTACTTTTGCCTGTTAACACAGAATTTAAAAAAAAAAAAAAGTTTGTTTCTTTTACCATTCCTTAATCCCCGATCCAGTCATTACGAAAAGGTCAAAGCAACCTTTCGGGGTGGTCAGTCTACAAGGAATTGTTATTGCTAACTACCTGAGTGGTAGTTAGCAATCTTTGAAAAATATTTTGGTAGTTTTACAGGCCTTAGAGGTGAAATTAATACACAAGTCTGCTGTGTTACATATGATTTATTCTCCAGACAGTATGGCTATTACCATGTTAAAAAGTTTCTGGAGTAATTCTGTCTTTATAACAACCTTCCCTCTTCCTCCTTCATTCCTTCATATGTCAGATACAAAATAAGTTAAAATGCTAGGAAGTACTAGAAAACAAATTCTGTTCAGAAGCCGTTCCAGAAAGGGGAATAGCCTAGAGCAGGGGCAGGGGAAGGAAAGATATTTGCACTGTAAGTGCTGATGAAAATCAGAGAAAGAAAATAATTGTTGGGCTGAAAATGAAGAAAGGAAGGAAGGAAATAAAACTATATATGTATCTTTTTGCTGCTTAGATACTTCTAGTGAATTGGAATTTGTGAGCAATTTTTAAATAAGTATGAATTTGTTAGGAAGCCCTGATTTATTGAAGATAAATGAAGGAGCTTGCTGATTCCAGCAGAGTCGCCCTTGTTTCTGTGACAGCTTCTGCCTGATTTCCTCCAGACTGGTGTGCTGGGGATCTGGGAACACAGGTACCGCGGTTCCCTGAATTTCCAGACCCCCTCACTGCTTCAAAAGTGGAAGCTGTGGGCCGGATATGCTGGGCCTGAGCCTTTGCAGGAGGGCTGATGGGTGTTTTCCCTGGGCCACAGTAAAGCAGGGCAGGACTGAGGCTCCTGGGCAGAGTTGGAGCCTGGGGTCTGGTGCTCCTGGCCAGCCTCTCCCCCACCGGGTGGCGAGCCCCAAAGGACCAAAAGCCCATACAAAGAGCAGGCTGGAGAGGAGCTTTTTGTCCAAGTGACTTATTATTAAGTCGCTCCTTACAACAGTTTTATCCCTGATTGGCACGGTCTTTGTGGTTTTGCTGGGCGTCTTTAGGTCTGAATAGCAGGCATAGGTATTGTTGAGACCTCTTGAGGACTTTATGCAAGTCAGCATTTATAGCCCCCAGTTTTGCTATTGGAAGTGAGGAGTGCTGATCTTGTGTTACCATAGCTCTTTTTTGGAAAAACACTTAAATCCCAAATATATTTTTCCTTTCTGTCTATTAAAAAAGTAAACAGTGGTGTAAAGCATTCATAGGATCTGTTTATTATTAGGTTTATTATTTAGGTTTACTTGTTCATTTTTTATCTTCAGTCTCTCACACAATATTACATTTAGCTGAATAGTATTTTTTTTAATTTGTTCTTTTAATAATGGAAAAATAATCAAGAGAAAACTAAACACATAATCCAAAATGTATATGAAAGAGAGTGTCCTGTATTCTTGGATGCTGAGGGACAAAGCTATTGCTTTTCATTCTGCATCCTCAGAGAAGAGGTGCGGACTATGTGGCACTCCTTCTCTTTCCCTCACAGGTCACAGACGCTGGGGCACAGTGTGTTGGGAGAAACAAGCTGGTGCAACGCTGCTCTTCCATCTCCCACCCACACAGGCGAGGGGTCGGACTGGAGATTTTCCTCAGTACTTCTCCACTTCCTTCTGTAAATGAACTGAAATAGGGAGGGAGTGGGATCTGAATGGGACAGGAAATAATCTGCTGCTGTTCATAGCCCAAGAGCAAATTGATTCTATTTCCTGAAGTAAAGAGGAGGTCAGAAAATGACTTTAGACTCCCAAGTACTGCCAGGATCCCCCCGGTGCTCCCAGGGCCGGTAGCACAGTTGCAGGTTGCTCCCTGCCTCAGGCCAGCTGACTGCCAGGCCGAGTCTGGTTTGCTTTGCTTTCCGCTGAGGCAAGCTGCCCAGCTCACTGTGATTCCTAGGATATAGCTCCATACACATGCTTGTGTATTTTTAAATAGTGCTTTAAAGTAGCACTTCTTCTGATGCTCTTCACCATTGCTATCTATTTATATTTCTAGTGTTGTTATCATCACCCCTCCCCATACACACAACTAGAAACTCTTCAGTCCACAATACTGTAAATCTCTTTGGGTTATAATTCCACAAATAGATCAAGTGGTTCTACTGACATCATAAACCACCTGAACATCCTCCTCCTAGTTTATTGTGGTACTACAAGTACACCTAAAATATCCTATTTATAGCTTTGTGTTTATCACTTCAGTACACTCTCCTGCAGTCCTCATTCAAGCTAATTATGGATTCTCGCTAACAACTCTGTACTTGAGGAACATCATTTATTCTGCTAGAAATCCAGTGTGGAACATCTTCCCGTCCTAAGCTCCTCTAAACATTTCTATTTGAAATTTTGCACGTACCATCTACAGGGCAAGCAATACTTTTGAATCATTTCAGAGTTGTAGAAGTTACTGGGAAAGTATCAAAAGGAATTCTGCAGTTCTAATGGTTTTTCACTAGAAAAATACGGTATTTCGTAAATCTTTTTATTAACAAGCTCTTGGTAGGATACATAGAACCATTTCCATTAGCAAGTTTTGGAGATATCTGCTGTGGGTATTTTAAAATACAAACAAGCCATTAGTAATTCATTTTCTTTTCAGGAAAGAGAAGGTGTGTCTTGAGTTCAAAACGGCAATTTTTATAAATCAGTTAAAGAGGATTGATTTTTAGCCTGGTGTCCCTAGCTTATTCTGAGGCTTGCACCTGACCATCCATCCATCCATCTTCTGTCAGTTTCTTTAATAACTTCTAAAGCTGTTGGCCAGTTTCAGTCAAAATTGACACGCCGTAGTAGTTGCTGAGATAATTTAAGTTCGCACATCTTTCTTGAAAGAGGTGAATGAGGAGAGGAGAGAGCCGGTGAGAAACAGGCAGGCACAAAATTCAGCTTTCACGCATTCTTCTGTCTTACAGCCAGACGGTGTATTGTTCCCGCCTCGCCACCCAGCACAGCTGTAGGCCTTGACCGATGGGAGTATCTTGGAGGTTGTGTTGGGGGCCTGCTGTTACCGCATTGGGAGATTTAGTTAACAGAGCAAGGATCCATAGGAAACCGTGCTTCAGTAGTTACAGTGCTCGCGTGTTAATGGTTTTGGACCCCAAATTAACTGTTTGGTGCAAGTTGTCAGGACAAGTCATTTTAAAAAGGTGTTAAAACTTAACAGCTGTTTTTAAGGATAAAGAGAACACGCACAGATACCTGTGGTTTTTTTTAGGAAAGAGATTAGTTAGAAAAGATATATGCCCCTAAGATGGAGAGCACTGACATTTCTAATTCAGTCAGTGAGCAGGAAGAAGCTTCCAGTTATGGACAGATTATTCCACAAGTGCTTTCTTTGGCTTTTCTTCCATACTTTTTTTAGGTCATCTACTGATGAACTGTGACATAACACATAGGTCTAGACAGATGTATTTGCACGAGGAAAAGAAGCGAAGTTTGAACAAATACTAAGGTTTTTTTACATGGTTTTGGTGATAATGAGTATCCACAAATTCTCATCTCTCACAGGGTCCAGTGGCTCTGTACCTATTTGGAATTCAGCCTTTTCCTTTAGGTGACTAAATGTGACTTTCATCACATTTTAATTTGAATTTTAATTATCCAGCCTTTAAGATTTTGATCAGCACTAATAAATTATAGCACAGTCATCTTATACGGTTATTTAGCTGATTGATTTTTGCATGCTAAAATCTAGTCATTTTGAGAAGCAATAAAAATACTTTCAGGTAAAAGAAAGGTTTCAAAGATAAAGGAATCTGTACTAGATTTGTTTAAATCTCTGTCAGACCAGGGAAGGAAGACCTAAATCCAAACCCTTGCTAGGGCAAGCAGGTGGCTACTATCCATTCTGTTGGAAAAAACGCGATGGCATCAAGTCAGGCAATCAGCCCTTACGTGTGGGCCGATGCGAGCAGCTTGGGAACTGCTCTGTGTTGCCTGGTGGTGGTGCAAGAGATGAGGTGCTTACAGGATGGCGTGACAGTAGCTCTATTAGTGCTCAAGGTATATTTTGAAAAGTAAATATAGTATTTGTTTTTTCTAGCTGAGTTCTTGTCCAGCCTCCTCTGTTCTTGACTTGCTCTTTCATATTTGGATCTTTTTTCTCTCAGACCATGTTATGACATAATACTGTGAGAATCTTCATGTTCTTTTCCTGCTCTCAAGTGCTCATTTTTAGCTTCAGTTCACCAGTAGCATGGCAGGGGCCTTGTAACGGGAAGGATGATAGCTAAGCCTCCCTCCATCTAAGCACCTCTGCTCCAAAGCTTAGCTGGGAGTCAGCTCTCCCTGAAAGAAGGGCTGGATGGTGTCTTCTGTCATGGGGTTGATGGTATAAAACAGAAGTAAAGACAAAGAATGAAGTCGTGGCCCCACTAATGTTAATCACATCACCTCCATGTCCTCCGTGAAGCCACGATTCTCCACCCCTCATGAAGCACAAGAGAGAAATGGAAAGCCAGAGAGCTGGTAACACCTGTCACAAGGCTTTGTATCCTGAAACACAAAAAAAGTTAAACTTGGCAAGTAGATCGTGGGATCAAGAGTCCAGTTACTTCTGTTTCCGCTAAACTTTACAGATGGGATCCCGATGCCCAAAATCACACCAAAAAAATGTAAATCCCAGAGCAGCTACTCCTTTAGGAATTTCTGTTTCTGTATTCCCTCTCTACTGAGTTCACAAGTTCTTGCACAAGTAAGTGAAATCACTGAGGTGTGCTCGGAAGTGTCAGGCCTGAGGAGATGGGTATATCTGCCTCAAGGTTTTTGATACACCTCTTAGGGGAACAGGCCTATTCCTGTGTTTTTGGTTATGTGCAAAAGGCCTGAAAATTAGACAAGCCAGGATTCATTTAATTAATAACAACAGTGCCATCCAAAGCCTGATTCTTGTTACTGTTTAGTATTCTGAGCTGAGATGGCACAGAACAAGGGTTTGGAAAGCTGTTGTTTGGATTTTGCAAGAAATTTATATGGGAACCACGAATGAGAACAGAAGAACAATGGTGTAAACAGGGATTAGAAGTGCTTTTGGCTCCTAGCAGTTCCTCACTATCCTTGGCAGAGTTTCAGGAAGAAAGAATGTATTTCGTGCCAGCTAATACACTTTCCTGGGACACAAGAGAATTGGATTCAGCCCTCCTGAAGATAAGGACAGCCCTAAACTCAGGATTTCTATTTCCTGTAATAGTGCCTTTATTTCTAGAAAGCTAGGGACTCCAGTGCTTCCTTTCCCTGAGCACATAGGAGCTCCTAATGTTTCATATGGTTTACTTAAAACTTCAGAAACAGTAGGCACCTAATTTAAGCAAGTCTTGAGACATACATCAGGTCTTTCTTATCTCCACTAATTGTATTGGGAATTTAAGTGCTTATGGTAGACAGATAGGGTTGCCTTCTAGTACTGCCATGCCCAACAGCATACCTGAATCAAACAGAAGCTTATTTCTACCCTGTATTGCAGATGTGCTGTTTTTTTGTTTGTTTGTTTTTTCCTATTGTCTGATTGTCTTATCCTTTTCAGTGCTTAGGTTGTAATTTTTCTGAGGCCAAGACTGATTTTTCTGTTGTTCCTCCGTACAGTGAGTGGCGTAACATCATTCTGTAATGGTATCCTCTCAAGTCAATGTGCTGTGCAGTGGGAACATACCAGCTTTCTTGGAGCCAGTTTTCGCATCATAAATATAGGATTGCATTTCACCACAGGAGTATAGGAAAGCCTGTACCCTTATGGTGAAACCCTACTGGTGCCAAGACTGTGATAGTCTTTAATGGCTAAAACCTCAAAGAAGCTTGAACAGCTGGGAGCCTGCATTCAGTTGAAGTGCAATTTCAGTGCCTAATTCCCATAGTCTCCTTAGAAAATCTCATCTCTCATTTCTAGGACTAGTAACCTAATACCTTTCATGAGAACTAAATGTATATAAATAGATTTTTCAAATACTTTAGCATGAGCAGTCTTAAGCATAAGCACTCTCAGGATCAGGCTTGGCTGTTTTAGTTGGGTGTTGTTTTTAAACCTGACCTTCAAATACGTGTCTCTCTAAATTCATTTCTGACTGCGCTCTTTTGTTTTGTTTTGTTTTATTTTCTTTGAGATCATGTCAATGTTATACAGCTGGAGAAAGGGTAGCACTGAAAGCAATGGATCTTGGAATGCGAGTGAAGCTATTTAGGCTATTTCCTTTAAAGCACAGCTTTCTGATCTATAACCATCCAGTATTTAGAAAGAAAGGATATCAGGATATTATGAACTCTATTATTCTCTTACTATTCACTTCGTGTTAGTAAGCTGCCGTTCTGTAAACTCATGGAAATAGCCTTGATATATACAGACCATTTCTATCCCAGCAGCAAAACAACAACAAAGAAAACAAAACCTGTATCTATCTGATAACAAAAAAGTAACAATTCTACATGTAGTTTTCTACACAAATTTCTTCTATTTACTTAACTTATGCTTACTTTTTGGAAATACTTAGATTATTTATAGTAGTTACACAGCAAACTCCTGTGGCCTCTAAAGAGGTATGTGGATTAATGACTTCTCAAAGAATTGTTTTACAAGAGTACTGTGGTATTTTTAGAATGAGTGCTTAGTTATAGTCGCTAAAGGCATGTTATTCACATACATAGGCATCTTTTGTACAGAACCTATGTATTTTTTACTATCTGTGCATTCCGACTTGATTCAGGAACGCACCTCTGTACATGTAGATGGCATTAAGCCTATGAATAGGTCCAGTTTTTCTAAAGTTAGCTGTGCTCCTTAGAAGACCATACTGAATTAGCCCTTTAAGGACTGTGTGACTATCATGCAAAATAGATTTCAAGGAATTTTTTTTGGTTTTATATAAAAGGTGAGGAGTGTTGGGTTCTTTTCCTTTTTTTTTGTTTGTGTTGTTCTGTTTTGTTTTGTTTAAGAGTGGAATATATGTTTTCTTTAGCTGTAAAAGCACAATCAAGGCAACATGATAAGTGAGTCAGTGTTGTAAAAGTAAAACTAATTTTGCCTTCACTCACATGAGCTATAGAAGGAGGAAGCTTTATTGTCCCTGGGAAGGTGATAAGGCAGAGTAATTGTATATTATACTGTCCTGGAACATCTGCCTGAAGACTGTTGGAGCAATTCATCTATCATGGACGATACAGCATGTTTTGTCTTTCTGCTTTAACCCATCCCCACTGCTGGCCTGCACGAAGGTTTTGATAGGGACTGTGCCTGGGCTGGGGCTCACATTAATCAGTCCCCTTGTTCAACACTCCAGCTGACATAATTACAACCTGCGCACAGCAGTTATTCAAGTCGAGTCCTTGTCACTCGTGGTGCGAAACTACACAGCTCAGATCCCGAAGGAGATTGCCTTATCACACAGAACAAGGGCTCACAGGAGTTGAAGAGAATAGAAATGGGAAAATGTCTTCCGGGAGTACTATATATTCCTTTAAAATAAGACATTTGAGAGACTTACAAGGGACAAAGAGAAGCATTGTGCAAGGTCTGAAATGAACAGGTTATTATTTTTAAAAGGATTACACAGGCCATTTTTGTGAAATGGACATGGATTATTAAATAAATTCAGTGGTCTCTCTCTTATCATTCAGTGACTCTGCCCTATTAGTTTTCTTCAGAAGTGATAAAATAGTTTTTGACTTGTATAAGCTTTAAGTATCTCTCAGTAGAAATCATCAGAACACAACTAATAAAAGTGCACATATTATACCAGTAAAATTGGCACACACATAAGGGAAGATCTGCAAGGATCAGAGTTAAGGGTGAAGGAAGAAGCATGCAAAAGGGCTTTCAAAGATGAGCAAGTTCATTAGTTTCTGCTCTAGTATGATACAGGAATGTGAAAGATGAAGCCAAAGAACAAGTTTCATATTTTACCATCTCTACCTCTTTTCATGTTAACCCTATGTGGTCAAAAAGGCAAGTCCATACCACCATCTATACTAAGTAAAAGGGGGTTATTTTCATGTAATATGACGGGTTTTTTTTTCCTCTCTCTCTCTTTTTTTTTTCTTTAAGAACAAACCTTTGCACACATGATCAGAAGGCTTTTCCTTGATGATTAAATTTTTTTCTTCTTAGGTTTTTAGCAGCTTTTTGAAGCTACACAGTTCAGGCAGTTCCTATGCTTCTCAATCAATAGATCTACAATGTGCCATGATTTCTTACCTAGTTAAAATATTGTATGTAATATTTAGACATAATTGTGTATAGTTGAAAGAACAGTAATACTTTTTTTTATTCTGGGTGGTCCAATTTGAAACTAATAGTTTTACAAGACAGCTTATCTGGGATATTGAATAGCCTGAAAAAGTGCCAGAAAAAACAGTGACAAAAAATCTTACACATTTTACTCTGTTTATGTGCACTAAGCATGGTAGGTAAATTAAATACATAGTTTAGTGCTTTCAGTCAACTCTATTCCATTTTAGTATTTCGTGGTGAAGCACACACAGGAGATTGCACTTGACGTGTATGTCTACTTTGAATGTCTATCTACATGAATACTATAACTTCTTACTAAGCAGCATGGCGTCCATAGGCAAATGTACTCTCACAGGAACAAAAAATAAATTTTGCTGCCCCCTACTCTTGAAACAGGGTTTCCTTGGGTGAATGATGACTGTGAAGTAAGCTGAAAGTACAGAGCCAAATGGTGCATTTACTTATTTTTGTGCAGACAATAGCATTATGAGGACATAATGTGAAGAGAGTGATGTTTCTCCAATATATACTTTCAAGGCAGATCTTGGATCAGCTAATCAATCATACCTCCAACTAAAGAATCAGATTTGACTTTCAGAACCTAAGATGGTTTTGCAGTATTGACAGCCAGGAAGGATATATTTTAATTTGCAGACTGAACAAATTTCAATGACATCATGGAAACACAATAAATGTCTGACCTCACAATGACATTTTTCAGACTTAAACTGTACTTCTTGTAGACTTTGAGCCTGGAGAAAGCCTTAAGCTCATCCAGTCTGACCTTCTACATAAAACAAACTGCATAGGTGTTTTTTTTTTTATTAATATTTATTTTTTTCCTACAGCTTGCTCTTGTGTTTTACTGAATTTTGTCTTTTAGAAAGACATTCAGGTTTGATTTGAAAACTCCAAAAGTTGGAGAAGCCATTCCCCTTGTGTGAAAAGTTAATTGCTGTAATCGCTGAAGAATTTATGCTATATTTCTCATTTGATTTTAACTACAACTTGTAGTTATTGCTTTTTGTTTTGGTACAGGTTTTCTCAAAGTTAAGGTATCCCTTAATCAAGCATTTATTCCCCGTTAAGATACTCAAGTCTCAAACTCAAATGTAATAAGCAAAACAGAGTTTTTAATTTTTTTTTTCCCCTTAACTTCTGTTTCTAACCAATGTGGCTGTTTGTGTACTTTCTAAAATGTAGGCAGTAATGTGAGAAGTAGATATGCTGGCATTAGTTTCTGCACTGTCATAAAAAGAACATTGCATCCTTACATTTTCTTATTACTTACTTGCTTACTTGCATCTAAGGATGGCATGGGACCTTTCTTACAACATCACGCTAGAAGCTCACATAAAACTGTTGGCTCTCTAATCCCTAAATCATTTTCAATGTCACAGCTTTTCACAGTGTTTTTGCGTTCTGTGAGTTACTTGCATGCTTTGTGCAAAGGTGTGAAACCTGGCGCCAGGTTGTATGTGTACGTATTTTGATTCAACCAACCTAGCTTCTGAAACCATCCTACTTGCTGTGTATGACTGCAGTATCATTGTTATTAATCATGCTAACAATTACACTGTCACCTGCAAATTTTATTAGCAGGAATTTTATATATATTCTTTTGGCATGTATAACAAAAGTAAGTCTTTCAGACAATTAATGCTTATTCCAGAGATAAACTGAAACAGTAGAAATGAGGAAGAAAATGACCATTACTTTTTGCATGGGGGGCTGGGGCTGGGATAGGGCAAGAAACTGCAATACATTAGCATTAAAAAACTACTTCGAGCAGAGATTGTACAGACCACAGTGCCCTGGATGTGAATCCAGGCTGCAAAGCAACAGGATTTGCCCTCTAGGGAGCCGTGTTGTCACTAAAATGGCTGAAGGAACTGACACAAAGGCCATTTGGAAGAAGTGCCATCTGCATCTGAGATTGACAGGCAGCCTTTAGGGTCTGCTGCTATCATTTCTGACTCCGGCAACATTAGGAGTCCAGTTTCATCTCATTGCAGCCTCTAGACTCGACACCCTTTCTTAGGCTCCATCTGCACTTTTATATTTGAGAAAATACTTTATGGGTTCCCAAGGATATACAAACAGACCCTACAGAATTGTTCAGCTACTTTATGTGGTCATTAAAGGAAGTACAATAGGGAAAGAATTGATGTTGAAAGGGAAAGTGTGTCTTCAATTAAATTCATTCCAGCTTTTTAAAAAAATGGATGCTTTCCATGGCCTCATTTCAGCAAGGTATTTGATCATGTTCATAAATTTAAGCTTGTGAGTCATCCTTTTCAAGTCGATGGGGCTGCTTGTGCTTAAGCTGCACAAGTGTGTAAGTACCTTGCTAAATCAGGGCCTAGGGTACTTAAAGGCCGGTCCCCGTCCTTAGGCCGCGGCAGAGACGCCGTTCCTCAGACCAACTTCTATTTTATGCCACCTGCTCCAACGAGAACACAAAGGGGGAGGGAGGAAGCCCAGGAACAATGGAGTGATTATTCTCCGTTTACTGGGAAATAGATGAACTCCACCTGCTATTTCTGCCACTTAAACCTTGGCTGACACGGGGCGGCAGCGCGCTGCACACAGCCGACCTTTGCATCCCTCACGGGCCTCGGGCAGGCTGAGCCAGTGGGTCAGTGAGCCAGGCCGTGACAGGGCCCCCTCTGCATGCAGGGAGGCTGAAATAGGGAGTCCTGTTAAATATTATGGAGAGATTTCAGTAGGAGGCTGTGAAAATTGTGCTTCTTTCCCCCCTCTAGTCAGTAGAAGGAGACCTCGTGGCTCTCTCTGAAGAGCTGCTCAGGCAGACCCTCTGAGGCACAGCTCCCTGCCTCTCCGCACCCCTTCCTCCTGCTCCTCATCCCACTTCTAATAGTTTGGACATAATTTCTAGCTTTCTGTCTAAAACATTCCCATTTCTCTTTCTGTTAAAAGCAGGGTTAGTGGGAGCATTTAAGGCAGGAAGCCATTATTTTCTTGGAATCAGAACGATTTATTTTTTTTCTGCAAAAATAAAGCTTTCTTTATGTTGTGAAGTGTGCTGTGAAACAAGCTGTTTGGTGGTTGTGTTTGTTTTTGGGGGGAATACTTAGACTAAAAAATCATGAATTGATCTAGTTGCCAGCACTGTTTTTGTACTTTGTTTGTTCACTGTGCAGAGTTGTAACCTGCTCTACGGATCCCTAGGAGGAAAGCTAAGCTATAATGCTCCACTTCTTATTTCCCCTCAGAATCTCCAGTTACCCCAAATTTGCCTTTAAAAGAGTGCATTTTGACTATTGTGACCGACTCTTTGTAGCTCGTGTACTTTTAACGATTGATTCTTTGAAATTGGGATATTTGCTCATCGTAAATATAATTGTAGACCTGTGGCCAGATTGCATTTTGGACATGCTAGTCTGCCGAATGGAGCTGAAGCACAAGCAGTAATTATCAATCTTCCATCATTTTCAGTGCTGATGCACAAGTTTTTGCTGCTTCCCTACAGGGCTCTGCTACTTTTTAGCAGCCAGCATTGGACATCTGTCACACATACTGTATGTCATAACAAATAGATCATTATAGAAAAAAAATGCAAAGCTATAAATGTAGAAAAGCAGAAAAATGTTACGATTATTATCCCTGGGTGTTACTATAATACTGTCAGAATAAATCCCAAATACATTTTTATTATTTTCTCTGTGAAGCTGACTGTGTCATAAAATCTCATTAAAACATGTAAATGTAGTGTGCTCTCTTTTATGGGCTACTTCATATTTTCTGAGTGGCAATACATGCAGTACACGGCAGTACATGTAAAACATGGCAATGCATGTGGCCACCAGATTGTTAGGCATGCATTTTTATGACATGGTGGATATGTATTTCAGTCAGCTTAGCTCGGTGTGGTTGAAAAGCATCAGCTGTGGGCAAAAGTTCACAGCAGAAACAGATAGAGTGGTATAAGACGGTGGTGTCCCCCAGCAGTTCCTTGCCACTCTCCACCAGAGGTCTTTCCGAACAGCATAAAGAGGTGTCTGCCAGCAGTGGCATAGGCAGAAACGAGCTTGCCTTGGGTGCGTTTTAGCTGACCTCTTGACTTCCACGGAGCTAAATGCTTCTAATTCTGGCAATAATATCGTAAGTCACTTGATAACTGAGGTCGGTCACAGAGCACCAGCCCATGTATTCATGTGATTCTTCCCTCAGTCTTTTAAAAACTAAATAAAAGACAGGATTTTGCTTGTAAATTAGAAAAAGCAAGGAAGAGGCAACCCAGGTGTATGCTAGTAATAACACTGAGATGTACCACATTTCTCATATAAATATGCATATATAGGTTATATATGTGTTAATGTATAATAATTATAGTTTTATAATACTGATGACGATGCTAATGTTAATACAATTTAGAATGCATTTTTGTCCATGACATATTTTTGCTTTTTACTGTTTCTTGGGCAATACTCTATTGACCTCTAGCACTGAGCAGGTAAGCCAATACTACAGTTTTTAAGCCCGTATTCTGAACTGAGCATTTGTGGTGTGTGCTGATTGCGTATCATGTTGTAGCTAGTTTGAGCTAGCTGGCAATTAGTTTATGTTATTTAAGAAACAGAAATATAGATAAATCTTGAGTATGCTGGGATAAATTTTTGTTTGCTTTGTTTCTCTAGGTTTTTTCTTTGTAAAGTTGGGCAGGGTGACTATCCCTGTGAAGGGTTTGATCAAATAAGCCTGGTCACATAATGTAATAATTATCACAGACTGCGGTGTGTGTTTCTTTCCTGTCAAGAAAGTGTTGCCCATTGGGTTGTTTGCCATCACTCTATTCAATGCTAGTTTTCGTACAGTTTAATGTGAGTAAGAAATAAAGACAGGCTAGAAGTGTGGCATTTTGGGAAGCAGTAATGCTGAAGGAAACTGAAAGGTCCTGGCACATGAATGAAAGAACAGGAGCTTTTGGTGCTGAGGAGTATCCAGGAGCTGCCAGAACTCCTGGCTTGGCTGGGGAGTGCTAAGAACAGTGGAAGTCCTGGAATTCGTGTGTGCAGCACTGTTGCAAAATGCTGTCTAGTGTTCAAAGCTTAGAGCCATGTTTACAACTGAAAAGGATTTAGCAAAAATTTGGTGATTTCCCAATGTGAGATGAAAGGAACTCGGTCTCTGTGGCTCAACTGAGCCTCCAATAGAGGTTTGGATAGCAGAGGACTCTTCAGCTGAGCAGGAAGGGTCAGACATATAGCAGCATCTGTTAGCTGGATGCCACATTGAAAGAAATATGACCATTTGTGAAAATGAAACTGATTAACTGTAGAGTCATTTGCCTACAATTACAACAGATTCCCGTTTGCTCTCCCTCAGATTTCAGTGTGTCTCAAAACTTGATGTTTTAGCACCAAAAAGGCTGAGGGTTTGAAGGAAGAATCACTGGGCAAACTTTACAGACTGTGGTATCCACGAGGTCAAGCTAATTGCTCCTTGTGACCTTGTGTTTCAAAAAAACTGTTTTTTTCCTTTTTTTTTTTCTAGTTTAAATTAAAACTGCAATAACTAAAGACAGTTTTTCAAATTAGCTTGTATTTTCTGTAAACTAGACACCTGCAAATTTTTGGTTAGTAACTGAGGTAAAGAGTCTTCAATGATACATCTTGTTTTTCTGAGAAGTTTGCTTTCATCATAACTGCTTGGATTTCAAGAATAAGGTATCCATTGAATTTGCTATTTTTCAGTCAAAATACTGCCATTTCTGTGTGCTTCTCATAGGTTGCATAGCAGGGTACGAACGGTGCAGAAGACCTTCAGAGTGCTCCCTGTACCAGAGTGAACTTGATTCATACCGACTAGCAGGGAAGAACAGAAATCTTTTCACTCAGTCGGCTGTATCACTGTGTTTGTTTTCATGTGGTAAATAGTGACATCCATGGAGCTGCCATAAGGCCTTTAGGTTATATGCATTTCTCTGCAGAAAGAGGATGTTTTGAAAAAAATCTTTTTTTAAAGGTTTATTTTGTGCAAATACGAGCCCTGCACGGTGCTAAAATTTTTGAAACTTAGTGGGCTAGATAATTAACATTTTGCCTCATTTGTACCTCTGAAAGCTTCCATTTCCATGTCTTGCAGTAAGCATCTTTCTGAAAATACCAGGCACTGCATAATGGAAGAGTGTCCTAATTTCAGTCTCCTATTAGTAAAACATCTTAATAAAACTAGGTTGTTTCCTGCTATATTTCTCGCAGCTGTTGAATACAGTGCTAATATATTATCATGTACAAAACCGTTAGAAAAAAGCATTCATATTCAGAAAGAAGCTTCAGAAGGAAGCATTCATATTCTACATGGGCAGGTTTAGAATTAACAGAACATGTTTTATGAATTTCTTTCTTCCTTTTTTTTTTTTTTTTTTTTTAATAAAAGAAAAGATGAGGACAGCACATACCTCCTGTATCAGGCAGCCACAGCTCCGCAGCTAGCTACAGAACTCTGCTGTTCGTGTGGGCTGCTTAAAGCAGAGCTGGTGGCTGGAGGAGGGCTGAGCGTGACCCTCTCTTTGCAGCCACGAGACCGGGACTGAGCCCCTCTGCGTGGGGAAGGGATGCCTGAAGTCTGCCCTCTTACCTCTTGTACTGCTCACTGGCAGGGCTGGTCAGCTGGCTGCGCCCTGCTGAGAGGAGGAACAGAAGATGGGGGAATAATGACCACTGCCAGCACCAACTGTGGGACCTGCAGGCTGTCCAGTCCCCAACTTGCATGAACTTGCTGCATGGCTTCTCACTGCCGCTAACTTTGAACACCCACCTCTGCCTCCTGCAAAGTGCACGCCTGTGCTCTGCCATCCTGGGAGCCCTTACACTAGCGTTGTTTTCAACGGGAAGGACCTAGTTTTTGACCAGTGGCACACCATAGTTTGCCAATGCAATGGAGAAAATGGCTGCATAGGGGCAGTTATACTCCTTTTAGGGATCAGAGGAACAACAGTATTTTCTTGCTTAGGAAAGAAGGCCATCCTGAGACCTTTTGCCCTGTATTTTACCCATGTATTACCCATGTATTTTCCCATTGTCCTGTAAATAAGGTGCTCCGTTTCTTGCTTTTAGGACAATACCCTATTTTTGGTAACAGAACTGATACATAAAGATAGGAGAGAGGCAATGGGAGGACAAAGTAAATAAAGGCAGAAGCTTCTCATGCTGACAAAATGTCTTGGCAGTTTATGCTACCCCTAACCTTCCACTTTCCTCTATGCTTTCCCACCAAGCAGATTAATGCTGCTAAGAAGCAGATGAGGGCACTGAGGGTTGTGGCATGTAGCACTGGGCTTCCTTGTCACTCTGCCGATGGTGCCTGTGCAGGCACAATTCCCAATGGAAAATCTGAATAAACTTGTTTTGTTCTCATCCTTGGAATAGCTAAGTTTGCTTTAGGATCTATTGTGGATTAGATTTGAGCTTCATTGTAGTAGGATGCCACTCAAGATGTCCATTGGAGGCTGCTTATTATTTGCTGTTAGAATACCTACACAGCTTTTTTCACTGTGGTACACCTTTCCTATCTAGGTAGTTATCAGTATTCTGAGACTTGGTTGCAAAATGACAATGATATCAGAAGTAAATTAAATCTCTCTTGGAGGTATTGTTCTTGTTGAAGAGCAGGGCTCAGAGGGTGGTGAGCAGTGGCACAAAGTCTAGTCAGAGGCCAGTAACTAGCAGAGTACCCCAGGGGTCAATACTGGGTCCAGTCCTGTTCAACGTCCTCATTAATGGCCTGGAAGGGTGGGTCAGAGTTTACCCTCAGCAGGTTTGCTGATGGCACAAAATGGGTGGACACCAAGTTGAACACAAGCCAGCAATGTGCCCTTGCTGCAAGATGGCCAACAGTATCTGGGCCGCATTTGAAGTACTGCCGCAAGCACATTAAGGGAGGTGACCCTTGACATCTGCTCAGCACTGGTGAGGCCACACCTGGACTGGTGTGTCCAGTTTTGGGCTTCCCAGTACAAGTGAGATTTGGATATACTGGAGAGAGTCCAACAACAGGTCACTAAGGTGATGAAGGCACCGGAGCAGCACTCACATGAAGAAAAGCTCAGAGAGTTGGGACTGTTTAGCCTACAAAGAGAAGTTTTCAGGGGGGATCTTAGAAATGTGTATAAATAAGTGGTGGGAAAGTGTGAAGATGGAATCCAGCTCTTCTGGTGTCCAGTGAAAGGACAAGAAGCAACAGGCACAGATGGAAACACAGGAGGTTCTGTCTGAACATCAGGAAACACTTTTTTTTTTACTGTGTGGGTGACTGAGCACTGGCACAGGTTGCCCAGAGAAACTGTGAAATCTCCCTCCTTGGAGATACTCAAAATCTGTCTACACAGTGTCCTGGGCGTGGGGCTCTACGTGGCCGTACTTGAGCAGGGTGCTTGTACGAGATGACCTCCCTCCTCTTGGAAGAGACAAGAGATCTCTTTCAAACTCAACCGTACTATGACTCTGTGGCAAAAGTACAATTTTACAATTAAATAATTTCCAGCTTATGATCCAATAGGAGCAGTAGAAGAAAGACCAAAAACTGGTTGATAGG
Organism: Anser anser; assembly: GCF_964211835.1. Classification (NCBI taxonomy): domain Eukaryota; kingdom Metazoa; phylum Chordata; class Aves; order Anseriformes; family Anatidae; genus Anser; species Anser anser. Next base: position 61,881,254 of record NC_139721.1, read on the forward strand.
AACGGACTTCTAATGACAACATGAAACGTGCATTTAGAACAGTGATGTGAATGCATCACTGTGCAATGAGCATTAGAGATTTAAAAAAAATCTTTATCTTCAGCCAGAAAGAGGTTTTCCTTTCCTCTTAAGCAGTAGCTGGATTTCTCGGGAGAAACTTGCTATCTGTCTCCCTTACTTCACAGCTCTGTCCCTGGCCATGTGCGGAGGAAAACTCTCCTACACCCTTCCCAATACATCGGTCTTTGATATAGGAAGTTGCACAAGCTTGTTACTGGGAACTGTGGGCCGAGCTCCTCATGTTTCCTGTTCATCTGCAACATTTCCCATCTCTTCTCTCACCGTGTGTAGCACTCACTGAAATGAATGCTGAAAACTCTCTAGAGGTCTTCCATTTCCCCTTAAGAGAATTGTCATAGAGTTTGCATCAAATCTCATAAACCTTTCTTCATTTCTGATAAGAAGACTCACTATGAGGAAAAGTAGAAAAAAAAAGAAACTTCTGTACTGCTTCTCTGCATCAGCACTGAATGCAAACCCATCGACTATAGCTTCAAACTAATTAAGTCTCGCTAATGAGTGCCCTTCCTGTTATTTCAGAGTGGAAAAATTGCCAGAAATATATACGTTTGGTTTTCAAAATGGAAAATTGGTCATAAGGACAAAAACATGCTTACATTAAGAAATAATGATAATAATTTAACTACGAAAACTCTGTTTTAGCCTGGAACAGAGGCTAGCCTCTTAAAAGCTGCATTTATTTCTTTGCTGCTGTAATTCAGAGTGGGACTCAAAAAAAAAAAAAGAGACTTTATTCAAACAATTTCTTTTGTGCTGGGCTCTCCATTGCCAAATTTCAGAACAAAGGGAATCTTTATCTCAGAGTTTATAAACTCCTGGAAGTGAATTTTATAGCACAAAGCCTGTCAAATGTTTAACTATCATCACTATTTCACCACTATAATATTTTAGTTAGATGTTTATCATGGCATAGCTTTAGTGAAAATACAGTGCTGTTTAAAATCACAGACCTCTGTGTTTAGTCGTATGAGATGAAATGATGTAAGTACACACATACACAGAGTTTGGGTGTTGTGTTTTTGTGTTGTTTTTTTTTTGCTTGTTTGTTTTTTGGTCAGACATATAATAACATATTTGTACGGTACTCAGAAGAAGACTCCTAATAAAACAGATGAAGCACATTGAATAATTTAAAAAAAAAAATTATATGCAGTACATTTTTGTCATGTCATATATAAGGGTATTACTTGGCTTCAAAAGTGCTTGGATTTGCCAGTTGTTACCTTCCTGGTTTACTTTATGATTGCAATTGCTGCATTGCAACCTAATATGAGAGCCATTTGTAATGCCTTGTGATCTCATGTTCCTCATTTCAGATTAAGCTTTTCTGGGCTCATCACATGGAAAAAAAATTTTTTTTTTTAAATTATGATTTCCCATGATAAATGTATCTCAGTATGTGGGCATGTTTAGGCACAGATTTTTACTGATAGCTAAATAAATGAGTCTTTAGGATTGCTCTGTTTAAAGTGGTTAGAGCAAATTCACAAATCAAAGGAGATAGGACTGGCCTTTTATGCCTTGAACAGGCTGGGTTTTCTTCACAATTCTTACCTAGGTTTCCACAGATCCTTTATATATTTCACAGAAATATTTCAAAGTAAAAAGTTTTATATCACTCCTGAACATAGTATGAGAGCCGAACTAAAAGGACTCAGATATTTTATTTCAGATTTGTATGCTCTACTTTAATCCACTGCCCTTTAAAGTATAACCCACGATAGAAGGTTACCAGATTGTCTCCTGCTTTCATTGCAGTGTACACTATCCATTTTTTTTATAAAATACATGTTTCACTTTAACAACATTTATGAGCACTGTAATTTTTTTTAGGGCTGAATCCTGAAAGATGCTGAGGACCAATATTTCCCATATTTTTCAGTGAACATAAGTGTCTTCTCTGACATTCTTAGGAGTCTGATCATTATACTGGTATATAGCAGATGGACATGACAGAGGGTGAGCTTTGGCAGCACCGTAAGGCAGTTATCATCTTTACTATGACCATCTCCAAGGGAGAGACAGGCACTCCAACAGAACTTCAAGCTGCTACTTCCAGTTTATTCTGGGGGTCTTTTTTTAGGTGCTTGTTACGGTGATATTTGTAACAGTGGTGAGCAAACAATCAGTTACTCAAAATACTACCCTTGTCTTACACGAGTATTTTTGAAGTACCATGTATTTATATATTTCACTTGCGTGTTTGGACTTCTTTCAGTTAAACTGGATTAACGTTCTTATTTTAACCACATTAATAGTGTATAGTACTAAGAAAGTCTACAAAAGAAAAAAAAAAACAATATATTGTACATGGATTTTATCACATACTTCGAGTAAGTGGGAAATTTTAATACAAAATAATATTGGAATGATATGGCAAAATTTTCAAGACTGGAATTTAAAAAATACTGTCATGTCATGGATCTTCTATGGATAAAGCAAATGTAAGATCTTTTTCTATTCATTTTTTTCCAGAAATATTATGAGAGACTTTCCTTGAAGCACTTTTCCTTGAAGTGCTTAATACTGTATATGTGTTCTGACTTTTATATATGAAAACTCCAGTGTTCCACAACAGCCGTATTTCAAGTATAGATCAGAATCTGTGCATATTTTCTAAAAGGTGTAAACCTGAATGGCTCACTTTTCCTTTCTAATAACAGCTAATAAGATGAGATAGGAGTTGATGGAATATCCTTACAAAAATCATTTGCAACAGCTCCTCTGGAGTCTAGGAACTATGTCAGAAAAGTTCACCTGAATGGCGTTGGGAATGTTATAGGCATCTGTGCATTTCTGTAGCAGGGTTTATTCAGGACCTAGCTGTTAGAATGGTTAAATGAAGATCAGTTTTGGTAAGTTAAAGAGTTTTCCTTAATGTCTGTCTGTCACTGACTACCGTCCAGAAAAATAAGAATGATAAGACATTTGCAGATTGAAAACCATTCATTTTTAAATGCTTCTGGTTCAGATGCATTGCTCAGTTAACCTGAAACAGGAACCTTCATGCAGAGGACATCTATACAAAACTTAGGAGAATGCAAAAATCAGACAGGTAGTGAAGAATGAGCAATGGGTAACCATTTTCTGTTATAACACTGTATTTTATTTTATTTTCAGCCAGAGCTTGAATGACTAGTATTGAATAAATTATTATATACCTTCTTTTTATTTTATTTTTTTATTTATTGCTTTTTAGGTCTAACTGTGCTGAAAACATCCGTAAACACATCTTGCATACAGGAAAGCATGAAGGAGTGAAAATGTATAACTGTCCTAAATGTGACTATGGAACCAATATCCCCGTGGAGTTTCGTAACCACTTGAAAGAACTACACCCAGACATTGAAAATCCTGATCTGGCATACTTACATGCTGGTAAGGTCATTCTTCCATTTGCTTTCAAATTCTTCACTTTTCTAGGTGAGCATGCTGAAATGATTGCAATAAGAAAGCTAGCTGTTATGTTACTATCATTTATTCTGAAGAAGAACATGATTTTAAAATGGGCTTAGTCCTCTTCAAGTTTTCATAAGGGGTGAAGGTTATGTGTCAAGCACTGAAATCCATTGAAGTTTCATCAGCAAGGTTTGCAGTTTAATGCATAAACATCAGAAATGCATGCTATTTAGATGCTTCATTTTGAAATTTAGTTAAATTTTTGTAGAGAAATATATTTTTTAAACATTTGTATTAAAATGTTTGTATTAAATTTCTTTATCTACCCTATTCCTCCAAGAGCAGAAAAACAAAATTTCTGGGCAAATTCATTATCAAATGAATGTACTTCTTTAAAAAATTCATTAGAGTGAAACAATGATTAGCATTAAAATATAGAACAGCAGAGATCCATCAATAACTTGCATGTATGTTCTGAGGCTTTACATTAGAGAGCACAGACATGAAAATCACTGGAGGAATGCAAAACAAAAATATGTCTTTAGAAACAGGAACTAAAAGAAAAAAAGTTGGGGATGCATTCTGTTTAAGAAGAAGATAGTTTTTATTGCAGGGATTTTAAAGTTCAGAATAGAAGGCAGAGTTATATATATAGTTGGAGCATCAGGATAGGAGAAAAGAGTTCAGTCAAAAGAGTTTAGGAGAAATCATACAAGCGTAGACTGGAGCTTAAATGAAATGTAATCTTAATTCAGGAGGGGCAGATAACTTAGACATCACTGGGAGGGAAGACAAGTCAGAGCAGAGGGAAAAAAGAACAGATGGTGAGAAGAAAGAGTTTGGGAATCCAGAGGAGGAAGAAGCTATGTGGGCCAAATCCTCCCTAAGATGCAAATAAATCTTCTATTGAAGTCCTACTATTAGTACTGTTGTGTCAGATTTGAATCTTCTATAAGGAATTGATCCTGTAATTTTTGAGAGTCACATACCTGTGAAAAGGATGACCTAGAGAGTTTTCATTCAGCACTATGCAGTGCTACAGTCAAGCTATTTTAAAACCTTTCAGTCTTCTCAGAATGACTGCTTGCTTTCCTGACTAGAGGCAGTGTATTATTTGTACCATATATTTCTATTTGCCAAGTATTCCACTTCATTTTGGAACCAATCATCATGTCATGTCAGCATATGGTGGATAATATCTGGATGTGCAAACAAAATGCTAGTTGGCGGAATACCAATTTCAAAATAGGTCAGAAAGCTGATCACATTTCACCATAGTCCTGACTAACGTGAATGGATATTGAACTCAGATCTTAAATCCAGACACTGTTGGGTTTTAACTGCAATAATCCCACGTAAAATAATATAAAAAATTAGAATGCTTTCAATAGACAAATATACATTATTCATGCATGAAAGAGGTTACACTGGTAGAACCACGAGCATTTTTCTAAAATTACAAAATCTGTGTAAGTTTTCACATTGTTTGTTCAAGGCTCCATATCTAAGTAAAAAAAATTGCTCATTTCAGCATAATGTGGTTAAAACTATTCAACTTGCTTGTCTTGGCAACACAGGAAAACTGTCATGTGTTGTATTCTAACGGTACCTATTTTTTTAATACATTAATTCTTATCCTGGAGAAATCCCCTTACACTAAATAGAGTTCTGCACAAACACACTGGAAAGAACTGGTTGTCACCTCGTTATTGCTGTGGTAGCCTACAACTGGTATACAATAAAAGCATGTTGAAATATTATTAGCATAATCCCATTGCTAAAATGGCAATAATGTATTTTCCTTTCAGGAAGAAACACTCTTAAGTAGGACCTAGGTGATAATTGTGCATTTACATCAGAGTTAAGTTAAAGTGTTTTTCTTTTCTTCTGTTCAATACATTTCTGACTGCTGGACATCTGTGAGTTAAAGATTCTAGAGAAGGTTTTCAGAGGAATGAGGGGATAACTCCTGTGCCCTGGCTAACATTCCTTATCAAAATAAGATTTGTTCTATGTCTAGCTCATGGTTACTGATTGCTTGTTGGTCATTGCTGATACCCACAGAGAATCCACAACACGACTTAGAACCCGTTAGGATGATAGGAGTATGAAAGTGTCATACAAGATCAATTTTTTAGCTTAAACATATTTGTCTTTCTTTTGTGTTCTAATATTGTTTTGTAACGGGAAAGCCATCCCCTCTGCTTCTGCAAGCAGAGTAGAAATAGAATAAGTCTCATCAGTGGCAGAAATGGACACCAGCTCCAGCCCCTTCCCAGCCACTTCCCAGGACCAGTCAGAAATTCCTTCACCACAACCCACCAAGAGTAGAGCTGTGGGATGCCTTTCAGATGTGTCTGGGAGTTAAAATCAAGTTTCTTTCTCATCTGTGAAACTGAGATTATCAGTTGGATTTCTAATTCAAAGTTAATGCTCTTTGAAGTAATTTTAATTTCTGTTCAGCTTCCTTTAGCAATTGATACTCCTTTATGGCATCAGTTGCACTAAGGAGCTTGAAGACGATGCATTTCTAAGTCTACAGAAGGTGGAAGGGAGAACAAGTTAGCTTCGATGTGAGGAAGATACTGTAAATGATAGGTGACAGCCCTTTCTACTTTGCATCTTTAAAATCCTTTGTAATATGAGGAATTGATATATGGAAATGCCACAAAAACAGGTGTGCAGTACTTTCCCCTTTTTGCTGTAGACTCTGTCATAGAGGAAGATATTTAGCTGTATGACTATATTACTCATAAACCTTAAGAAGTACCATTATGTGTTTTCAAACAGCAGCAATCTAGAGAATACTTCTGTCTTTAGGTTTTAAAACATACTTCATTTCAGGAGCAGACCTTTAATGCATGCAAGCCAACAAAGGTATATGTGCATCTGCACATAAAATTATGGATTACATTTGCTAGGTTCTACTTCAAATGCTAACCTATGTGTTTAACTTCTGATTTTATACAAATCATCAAATCTGGTTTTAAACTGTCATTGTGTGTCGTTCTGTAAGAGCTTTATGCCTGTTTCTTGGTATTCTGTAACCCATTTTCTTGAGTTCTATGTTGAATTTGAAATTTTGTTTAAAAAAAATGCAGAAATCCAATGACTGCTGATTATCTGCAATATTCATGTCTTTTTAAAATAGTGACAGTTAAGACACTGATAGATTTTATACCTGTTCTAGAATTGGAGTGGGATAGTTAGCAAGCTAAGGTGTCCTGCAGTCAATGTTTTAGTTATGGTAATTTGGCTATAATGGAAACTACTCATATTATTCTTGTTTTAAAAGTGCAAATCTGAATATTTGTCCTTATGAGTGCAAAATTAATACAGTGAGTGAATTGTAATATCATGTTGACGACAGTCAGTTTGGTGATTATTTTATTGAGTGAGCTTAATTGATAAAGAAAATTTTTCTGAGTTGCGCAGCATGAACTTGTCTTTATGACAAAACTAGTACAGAGTAAGCTGAAGAAATCTTGGGATATGCATTACATTTCCAAGTTTCTTGGAGTTAGTTTTTTTTTTCTCTCCCAGTTGATGCTACATCTCAATAATGAGATTAACTGAACCTGAATGCTTTGACAGGTGGGACAGGAGGATGGCCAGTACCTGTGGTAGAAGCTGAAAGGGATCGGTACTCCAGCTGTTTTTCTCAATGCTTTTTGTCTGCTTTGGAACAGCATCGCTTGATAGTGATAATTTCAGTTTGAACTAAATGCTCACCATTTAGGAGCTCTTGTCTTATAAGCATTATGATACTATTATGATGCATTATTTATATCCAAAGAGAATAATATGTATGGATTGACATCTCCATTATTCCACTAGCTACAGAGACCATGGCATCTCACTGTGTGCGTAGTAGTCTTGTGTGGATACTAAACTGGCTGTAAGGCAAAAAGCTCTTTGGAGAGAAGAGGAGCAGTTTGCTAATTATTGTTTTCTTGATCATGTTGAAAGTTACACGATGATATTGCTTTTTTCTGTATCATTATTTTTGTGCTGCACTGTTAGAAGTGAACATGATGTCCAAGAATGAGTGCCGCTCTGGGAAGTCGGAATAACCCTTTTTTTGTGTGTGTTACTGATGCAGTGGGCTTGCTCTCTGTCTGAGTTTCCCCTTGTGCAAAATGGATGCAGTGCCTACATAGTTCAAGGCAAAAGGCTTTTGCTTTAAAATGGTTCCACAATAGCCAGTTATGTGATTCGGGAACTGCTTAAGACATTGAACAGAATATTTGGAGGTAGTTTTACTAATTTAGAATTAGAAGTCATTAACTATTTCCTGGAAATCTTTAAAAAAAATCAATTTATTGTTTTCTTTGGTAAGTCCATTCTTCCTTTGAAAGCCGTATCTCGCTTGTGAGGGACTCCAATTATCCAGCGTGCTCTTAGTGTCTGCCACACTTGGAGCTGGTGGGAGCGGAGGATCGCTTGCCCCTATGGCTCCTGGCAGAACAGAAAGCACGAGCTGGTTCCCTTTGCTGCACAGCCCTGTTGTGGGGCATGCTTGGGAGCAGAGCTGTAGTGCGCCTGTGCCTCCGTGAAAATTATAGGTGCCTCTGGGGTTGGGCATCCACAGAACAAAGATCGTGACGATCATGTTTTGGCAGTTTGCTGCCTACGTGGTGATTGAAGGCTTAGTGCTCCTGAAGAGTTACATAATTCATGACCAAAATGATAGATAGGCACTTGATTATAGTGTATGAGTTGCTTCACAGGGAGAAAATATCAGACGTGAGCTACTCCTAATCTAGCTGAGAAAAGCCTAAGAAAAATCAGTTACTGAATGCGTAGTCAGACAAATTGAAATAGGAAACAAGGTGCAAACACTTAAATATGAAGTCAATTGAGCTCTGGCAGCAACTAGCAGAAGAAACTGTCCCTGTTCCACTCCTTTAAGCCTTAAGAAGACTGGATGTCTTTTTGGAAGATAGGTTTAAAGGAAGGCCCAAGGTTGCTGGGCGCACTGCGAAACTGATTGAATGTAATTTAAGGGGCTTTGATATACCAAAAGTCAGACAATTATCTAATGGTCCTTTCTGCTCTTAAATCTTAAAATACTGTTAATCTACTGCCTCTTGGTAAGGGTTGTGCCTGTGGATCTAAAGTGCTTCGGTGTTGTGGTAGTAGAGGTAGCTGAAGAGACATGTAAGTCCCCCCAGGTGTTCTTTCTCCTGGAGATGACTTTCCCATCGTCAACACTGAACTGGTACTCTCTGAGCCTCATATATCCGTGCCCAACTAGAGGTACACCTGCCTATCTGACATGTCATTAAATTCTTTATAAAATGCGTAGGAATATCTATCTATCTATCTATCTATCTACCTATCTATCTATCTATCTATCTATCTATCTATCTATCTAACTATCTATCTATCTATCTATCTATCTATATTTTTAAGAGGTGTTAGAAGAATCCTTACGAAATTCTGCTCTTTTATTGGGCAGTCTCCTTGATGTGTCATTGGATCCTGAGGTCTGAAATCAACAACAACAACAACAACAAAAAAAGCAGTTAATCATCTGTGCAGTAAACCAGGCCTACATCCTACTTTTTTTCTTTTTTAGTTCAGGAGGACAGAGTTAGGGGATGTTTAAGCTCTTTCCAGACATCACTGAAAACAAGAAGAGTTTACAGCAAAGTTCCTTTTATGCATCAGTTTGAAAAATATTTTTCTAAACTGTTTTGAAGTGCAGTTTTCAAAAGGCTGTGCCCACCACGCTTTTCTGTTTGAGTTTCTTTAGCTTTCGAGAAAGGAGGCTTTCCTAGCAAACTGCAGCCTGATTACATCATCAACAAGGGACCAAATTGTGATGCTATCAGTTGTAACAGTTGCAATATTCATGAATGGAATTGTGAAAGTTCAAATAGTTAATCCTAAATAAAATTGTGATCTTTATCCCACTTGACAGCTACATTTATCAAATTATTAAGAGAAAAAATTGATTGCTAAAAGTTATGGTGTGATCTATTATGTGATTTTATCAAGGTATAACTGTATTACCAAGTGGAAACTGCAGACTTATTCAGAATGTGAATTGCACACACATAACCTGATAATATAGCAATTATACCAGTATCCTAGCGCCTTCTACTCTTAATTTTTTCCTTTCTTTCTCTTTGCCCTTTTTCTTTTACAACTTCTGACTCTTCAGTACAAAATACAAAGTTGAAACAAATTAGGAAAAATCAAAAAATGAAAATCTCTGTTTACTATTAGACTCTCTAAATTCATCATACTACGAAAATATAAATTCAGTGAGTGCTATTTATGAATGAAATAATGGAAATACAAGTCGGTTAAGCACCTATGTAAACTTGTATTTGATACTTTAAGTAAAGCCTCCAAAGAATGGATACACAATTTTATTTGCAAGCATATTAAACTTTTTCTTGGTATAGTTTTGCTCTTAGTCTTTATCATAATTTAAATAAAATATACGTTAAATGCTGTAATTTAAAACAATATTAAGAATCTGCCATTGCTAGATACAGGCAGATCAGGTAGAAGCTTTTTTCTGCAGGAATATTGCTTGGGTTGCTAGTCAGATAAAACATTATTTTTGATGGCTGGTGTACTTAAAAAAAAAAAAAAGGCAGCAGCTCTGCTTCAAACAGGTTTGCTCTTGTCATAGCTATTAGTGCCAGTCTTTCAATAGCATGTCATGTTGATTGGCAGACACTCCCTTTCCTCTTTTGTGAAGAATAATAATTTTAGTGTGTGCTTGAAATAAAAACCTAGTATAAATGATTTTCTGTTTGTAAAGGAGAAAGCTAGGTTCCTCATAACCTATGTAGATTATGTATTATTGTGTTTCAGGAAAAATTAATCGACATTAAAAAAAAAAAAACTAAAACGTAAGTCATTTGATTATTTTTATATCTGTCTTCTATTAGAAGGCTTTGTATGCCTAGCAGAGCTTCTATAGGCAGTGTCTTTATCTGGGCGGTCATGACTGTAGAGTTGGTCCTTTCCAGATAGCTCGTGTCATGAAAAAAGATGCAAGGCTGTGGAAGTATCTTCTCTTCTTGTGTAATATGTAGCTTTTGCTCCTGCTGTTGAAGACCTTAGGCACTGCTTTCAGAGTTCCTTAGCTGCTTTTCCTGAACAGTCAGCATATATTGCTGCTGAGTGACAAGAAAAAGGGTATTGAGATATTTTGATGCAAATATTACGTCATCTAACGTGGAAAAAAATACCACCATTAACATAGTTACGTTCCATTAAGTGGATGGTATCCTCAGATGAGAGCGAAGGCCATGAATTTCACTAAAGAAAAAATGTTCAAAATATAGTTTTAATGAAAAGGAAAATATTGCCTAGACCAAAGTCTGGAATTTCTCTTAATGCATCTGATCAGCAGAGGTGTAATATCTGTCATATTGTGCACCGTGTTTCCATCAGAAAAGTTGGTGCTGTGCTGCAGGGTCATCGTGCAAGTGTTTTTCGTACTTTATAGCACCAATGACATTTGTAGTTGTCATCTGGTACTCTGTTCACTGCCTTTATGCTCACGTCCCACCGTGCTGGGGATTTCCAACCCCGTGATCCTTTCTGAAGGACTGTCCCAAGCAGTTTGAATCTCATTTCCTGTGTCTGTACAAATAATCTGGGTGCAAGCACTCTGCTGGCACATATCCGCTTTTCTGTCCTTCCTCCTTGTGCCATGCTGGTTTCCATGGGAGGGGACCGAGACATCTGACCTGGAAGGCAGCTGTGCCACACTGGCCAAAACAGAAATCCTCATCAGTTTTCAAAATTGCTGTTGAGTCCTAATGCCCACCTTGTATCTGTCCTGAAAAGATCATCAGACGGACATCTGCTCTGCAAATTCCTTGCAATCCATTGCATTGTGTTGGTAGCCACATACTGCTGGTATTCACAAAGACTGTTGCCTTTGCAAGGACGTCAGATTCACCGATGAAAAGAAAGTAATCTTACTTCAAGGCATTACTTCATTACACTAATAGATAATACATCCTTCATGAAGAACATGAGACATATTATTGGCTATTTGGTGCTAAAAATAGGATATCCTAACATAAAAGTTTTAAAGCAAGGCTGAAATATTAAAGTACAGAAGTAAAAGTCCCTTCAGATGAGACAGCACATCCTAGAAAGGCAAAATATTGAATTCTGCTAGAAAATATATATGCGTACGGGTATTTGGTAAATAGAAGTAATAAAAGGAAATAATGCTATTCAAATATCAATGTGTATATATATGTTTATATAGAGAGAGATGTAAAATTCTGAGGTAAACACAGAAAACAGGATATCAGGTTCATCAAAAAACCTTTTGAAACAAAAAATAATGATGAACCTTACAGAAGGATTAAAAAGTAAAGGTGTATAGTGCATAGGAGTCATTCAGCATATTTTTAAATGTCTAGATTATCCTACACCCAGAAAGTTTATGTTATTTTCCTATTAGCAGAAGCTCTTTTAAGAGTAAATCTCTTAGTGTATCATCCAGGGAAGTTATACTGGAGTACTAAGAAATATGAGGCTGTTAAAAATTTTTGTTTATCAAAGTAAACTTAAGGTGTAAGAGGCAACTTGCAGAAGAATATGAAAATGTTGACTTAAAATTTGTTGTAATTTTATATACTCATACATATATGTGGTATAATAAATACCTATACATAATATCACATCATTGTCATCCCTGTTATGAACAAATTACTGCATTAGTTGGAGACTTGAACTAAGAGTACTTCTAAGACCTAGGAGCACACTGTATTTCAGTATAACCACATAGCAGAGTGTGTTTTGCCTACATAATAGGCAAAATATGGACTGTAGGCCTTTTTCCCTGTGGCTATACTTTATTTAGAGGACACTTAAATTTTCTACTTACGAGATACTACCAACATCTCAACAACCTGTCCGATACTACCAACATCTCAACAACCTGTCCTGAAAGAGTGATAAAGGACTAATATTTGTAAGTCTCTTTTGATTCACTTGCTAGCCATTGTCTCAATGTATTTATTTATTTATTTAATTTTTAAATTTCAGAAATGTTGTATTTGGTTATCACACAAAATTTGGTTACTACACAAATCGGCACAAATAATACCAAATAATTCTGCAATCATAAAAATGTTTAAATGTGTGTGGGTAATGTTAGGTATGGAAGGATTGAATCAAGTGCTCAGTGCTCTACTAGCTCAGGTCATTAGTGAGGAGAAGAGCCCTCAACAGTAATTGCTCCAATGAATCACAAATCATTGGCATTCCATGCTGATTTTTAAAATTTCTTTTGGGCTTTCTTTTTGTTTGCTTTCATTGATCCAATGTATGCTGCACCGACATTCCATTAATTTCTTGACTTGGCATCTTGGATCTTGACCTTTTGCAAGTAGGATGCCTTGTCTGTCTGGTACACGTGTTCTTTTGTAGTTCTTCTAATTTCTATTTTACTTCCAATAGTTCTTCATAATTTTTCCCATCTTTTCATTTACCAGATCTTTGGTACCTTTCAAATGCTAAATGCTCTCCCATATATCCTTAGTAACCATGCTGGATTTTTCTGTCCTTTTTAATATTTAGGTTTTATTGGATGAATGTAGATTGCACCTTCTCTAACTGTGCCTTAAATAATTGCCACTTAAGGGAATTAAGAAGTACAAGGGAAGGAAAATGCTGACCCATAGACTAAGCAGAAGGAAAAAACGTTCCCACTGGGTCCAATTTCCTAAGAAGGACCATCAGGATAGTGACTAGGACCTGAAATTATGGGCTGAATGACCTCTAAAAAATTATCAGTTCAAAGAGGAGCTTGTCTATAACTGTTTGCACTAAAGGAAATGAAGATAGGTAGAAGTCTCACAGAAGAAAGATTGCTTCTCTTTCTTGGTGAACATATAAGCGCATAATATGAAACTATATCTCATATAAATACATCGCATGCCGACTGTCTATAATTCTTGTATCATGTCAAAAAACCATGGAGGCAGATATCATATCTCTTAACTCCCAGTGGGTCAGTTAGTGGGGAAACCCTAGTTCTAAATGGGAAGATAAAAAGTACATCTTCTGAATTTAAGATATTTTATGCAGGTCTTGCATTTATTGGAAAGAGTGCATGCTCATCAATATCTAATGTCAAAGAAATGGGCTGTACTAAAACTGCTACAGATTTAATACAGATGTTTTCCTTCTCTGAGCCCTTAACAATCTGATTTTCATATAACGTTCTCTGATAGCATAAAGGGACCTTAAAGTGAATGCAACTTTCAAATAGATTGCATAGGAACCTGAACACAAATGAGCCCAAAGTTTGGGCTTCCGATAACACAAATCAGTGGTTCAGCTCCACAGGGCTGGATCAAAGGCACTGCTGGCTTACAGAGGCACACTTCCAGTGGCTGGGCTATGAGAAGTACCGGAGGTATCACACATCGGGAAGCAAAGCCTCTGGACAGGTTTCTACAGCGTATTTAAGGGGACTTTTCAGATACTTGAAGGACACAATTGGTTACTGCTTAAATAACATTTCAGAAACCTAGGTTATTTTTACTGGAAAAGTTTTTTGTTAGTGATCATTGTATTGTAGCTAAAGGAAAGACTTGGTTGCTATATACTGTTCGGGAATGTAACAGGGTTGCAGAGGTGATCAATGTACTTAAAAAAAAAAGCATTAAGAAAACTACTGTATTGCACTCTGAGCTATGTATCTCTTTTGTATCTTGCCAGAATGGTACTTCTTAGTCTAAGAAGTAGCAGCAGATAACAGTTTTCAGAACACAGTTTGTAGAAGATTTGGAAGAACTGGTCTACTTTGAAGTAATAGCATCCAGAGGGAACTACGAAAATGAAATCATCTTTTGATAGCAAGAGAAAGATAAAACCCGGGTTATCTAGTTATCTCAGGGGATATCAAGTTTTTAGGGAAATGTTTTTAATTTAACATTGATTTTAGATTCAGGATATATATCTGAAATTCAGATAACTTCCGAAAACTTCTAAGAGAAGAGTGGAGGAGAGGCACCAATTGCAGAAAAGTTTGGTCAGGAGAGAGACTAGCTAAGTATTCAGTTACAGAAAGAGTAAATGGTTATAAGACAGTCTGAGCATTGTAAGGTTTCTGAGGATCTTGGGAAAGTTGAGAAGACTGGGATGACTCCTTCAGAAAGTACTTTAGCATTGTTGCCATCTTCTCATTAAAACTGAAAAAAAAAAAAAGATTGATTTGGGGGGTTGTGATTTTGCACAAGGGATTCAGATTTGAGCATGAAGTGGGTTTTGATAGGTGGCTGTGCAGGTGTACTAAGTGGCTCACAACCTAAAGGCCATCTATTTGTAATGTTAGTGCCTGCTTTACGTGGTGAGTCTGCTGTGCCATATGTAAAAATAATGCTTTTGTCTGATGTCACCATGGGACACTTTTAGGCATGTTTGGAATTTTGACAAAACTTGTTATCAGTCTGTAGGCTTGGCCTTTGCCAAAAAAAAAAAAAGAAAAAAAAAAAAAACACTGCTTTTTTGTTGGTTGGTTGGTTGTTTTTTTTTGTTTGTTTGTTTGTTTTCCTTACCAGAATTTTGAAAATAAATGCCTTCCTTTCATATTAGCAGTAATAGGTAAACTGAGATGATTAAAGTATTTTTTGCCAATATTTTTTGAAGAAAATCAGTGTAGAATTTCAATCTGATTGCTCCTGATGTTGATTGACAAAAATAGCTCTTTTCTTGAATAATGTAAAAATACAGATGCTATACAAAGAAACAGCGAATGTAAAATTGTACTTCAGTTTAAAATTTAAAGTGTGTGTTGATAAAGCTCTCAGTGCATTTGAAGTTATCTCTTATTAACATAACGTTACATTCTATCTCTCAAAGCAATTCCATTTTTCCAAATGCTGTTGTGCCCCCACCACTGGCGTCACAAGACATACATGTCTAAATAATGGTGAACATTAATATCTGTATTTTTGTATACTATTTTACATTGGTATTACATGTACGGTCTCTTTCTTCTAGGAGAAGGTAGTTTTACATGTACGTACATTGTTAGAAAAATGCATGAAAGTAGATTTAAAAATGACAGATAAAATAATTTCTAATAGACTTTGGCTACATAGGCTGAAAGAAACCAAATTATAGTCCTTATTTTTCAAGAATTTTTGAACATAAATACACCCGTATTAGTACTTACCAGCATTGTTCACATATTTACTACCTGGTTCTATATTTGAAGAATGTTTAGAACGCGTATTCCAAGCTTTTGGGGGCATTGTGGTAGTTTTTAAGAAGTCTGAAGTGTTTTGGAAAGCCCATGTTATCTGTCTATTCCATATTTTAATTAATTTTTTCATAAAAATTACATATAAATAAGCACAATTTCTAAAGCTCTGGTAAGGAAGTACAGTATTAGGTAGAAGAAACTGCCGTGATGAGAACAGGGAGAAATAGAGCCAGTCCAAGTTATCAGTCTGTATGTTGTTATGCTGTTATGCGGAAATGCTATACTCTGCTGCAGCATGGATTGTAGGGAGCAAGATGTTTTCCAATAATTAAAGGCCCTAGGCTTCTAAGATGCTTAAAACTAAATGCGGTTATTGTTCCAGTTATATGAGATAGACAATAACTTAAATTGCATATTTTCACTTTCCAGTAAACTTTTATTTTTTTGCTTTAGTCATTTAGAAATGGAGTTTTAAGTGTACCGAATTGCTACGGAAGTCTTTCAGCAAAGTAAGGACTGTGAGTTTCTAAGTGGTATGGAGAGATGGGATTTGTCTAATTGGGTAGGCGTTTAATTTTGTAAGCTGGGATCTGTAATGGATATGTCATGAAAAATAAAACTGAATTTATATCACCTATGGTATTCAAGCACACTTATTTTGCCACGAAAATATTGTGTTTGTATTTCATACATTGCTAAAAGTATATGTGACAAATTTATTATTCTGTAGTATCATGATTTGGTTTAGTTTTTATCATATAGAATCAAAATTTCATTGGCAATTTTTGTATTTAAAGGCTTGTTAATCTGCATTGATTTCTTAGTTTGGTATGGATTCTTAGCTGAAAAATACAGTACATCACTGCCTGTTCTATCACCTGACAGCAACTGATAAAGCATCCGTGCAGAAAGTGTCAGAAAAGGTTAATATTTATTGATTTTATGGTGCTACAACCAATGTAGTTTTGCCATCAAAGATGTATGGCCACCAGCAATGGAATCTGTAAAATTGCAGGTTGGACGCTGGTTTTTATTATAACCTATGCCAGTATTCTGGCCTTAAAAAATGACAGATATTTAATTTAAGACAAAAGGCTTTGAATGTGCAGCTGCTGTGTACCTGGAACAGGAATTTCGTATTCTAAAACGAAACCCTAGTGCAACGCTTTAAAGCTTCAGGGGGAAAAAACACACAACCTTGCATTGCAAATGACAATCACATTTAGCCTTTTCATCCACTTAACTACGTGCTATTGATCTGTAGAAGGTGCCCAAGCAAGTGATAGCTGAAATTATGAGCAATAAAGGGCTTGCTTCTTCAAACAAAAAAGTATATAATTAGGAGGAGAGGGGGAGGGGGCAGAGCCCGTGTTTGGTTTTAAAGGCGTTTAAACAAGATGGACTGAGTGCAACAGCAGTGTTTAAGTGTACACAAGGAGAAATCTGGTTGCCTTGAAGCATAAATCCATGGTCTGGTTGCAGCTTGTGTGTAAAAATTAGGCCTGCACTCCAGCCTTTACATTTATCTCCATCAGGATTTGCCTGACAGAAAGACAATCTGTTGGTTTGTCTGCATCAGCTAGGGAGAGGAAAATCTTGTGAAGCTTTGGTTCTTCTAAATGCATCCCTAGTTTGCATTTTTATTCTATTTTTCATTTACTGACTCCCGATATCAACTTCTTCATAACTGATAGTTCTATTGATATTTCCAGAAGGTTTTCAAGAAGATGGAAAAGTACTTGCTGAAGTGCTGAAAATTAACCTACTAAAATACATGCAGACGTACATGGGCTTTGTACAGGGAGGTTTGTAAAGAACAATAGCAAGATCTGTCCCTGGGTTTTTAGAATTCCTGTTTAACTCATATTGACTGCAGAATTACCGCCTTCATGGTACAGTTTTGCATGCAGATTTTTCTCTCCTGCTTTTTAAGGTTCAGCTTTAGGGACAGCAGCAACAAGGAGGTTAGTTTGGAACAGAAGCTACTGATAATTCAGCAGTAAGGAGCTCTTATTTTAACCTGACCAGCAGAATAAATTGCGTGGCATACAGTAAACATGCATTAGATCGCCTCTTGTCTGTACCACATTTTTCTGTTGAGTTTTATACTACTAGTTTGTCTGGCTTCCTTTTCCCCAGACAGCTTACCCGTTTTATTGTGCTCATTTAGAGGAAAGAAAAACTGTTTGTCTCCTTGAAAGGCAAGAGAACAGTGAGTGGAAAACTACTTTTATAGCTAAAATACCATTATAATATATGGCAACTAAAATTCTAAAATTGAAAGAGAAGATACAAGAGAAAATCTTAAATCATTTTTTTAAAGCCACTGACAATTTGAAATATTCCCCATGAAGATTTCTATTTTTTTGCCTTCCTTCCTTGAGCTTAGTAAAATGTGATTTTTAAAATGATTGTTAAAATAACTTGTTTAATTTCAATAACTCAAATAAGATCCATTCTTCATATAACTCCACCTTTTTTATTTTAATGACTGTGTCATTAATCTAACATTTTCCATTTTTATTGTGCTTCATTTTTCCCCCTTCTGATCACTTTAAATTATGACTATGAAATGGCATGCATTCAGCAGCAGCATGCTCTGCCTGCGTTTTTACGTCTCTTTTACCCCTTTCATTCACATATTTTTACCCTTCTGTACAGCCAGGTGCCAACAACATTGCAACTGTACCGTGTCCATAAGCAACTTCCAGGCTACAGCTATGGGTGGCAGCTTAGTGACAGAAGGTTTTTCGAACACTTTATTTTTATTTTAATTTTTTTAATTAAATATCACTGATATAAACTATTTGTTATAGTTTATAACACCTTCACCCCCAAATTGGTCATTACCTTAGGTAATGGTTGATATGTTAGGTTGTTAGCTGATTTTAACAAATGATTTTGTGGAATTATTACTTAATTCATAATGTAATTAAACTTTAGTGCCCAGCAATACACAACCAAAGCCATATATTTATCTTGGATTGCATAACCATGAAAAGACTGCATTGCTTAAACCATTACCATTCACCGAGTAAATAAAATTAATTTATTAGAAACTTTGCCACGCACAAATTTGATATAAAGCTAAGAGATAGGGAAGAAAATAGGTAATTGGGGGCTGCAGCTCACTCAGTGATCACACGTGCTGATGGCTTGTGCAGCACTCCGGCCCTCCTCATAGCACCCATGCACAATGGTAATGAAAATTGAGAGTGCATACAATTCTTAAAATTCAGATTCTACTTGTATTCACCTGGCTTTTTGACTGATCTTCAGATACAGGACGTGACGGGGTCCATCAGATTAGGATTCTTGTATGGTAATACTGCCCTGAACACCCGTGCGTGCACCATGTGTGTTAGCAGCAGTACTGCAAAATCCCTGTGCTACTTCCGAGTTAACGCACTGAACAAAAACAGCATCTGCATACGTCCCATTAAGAAAAAGTCAGCATGACCCAGAAATTACTACATTTTATTTCAGATGCAAGAAAGGGTATAGAAACATGGTAAGTTTGCAATCAACATACCTCTATTTGCAAAAACATACAGGTAGCAGAGTGTTTCCTCAAGAACCAGAATGAAAAATAGAAAGCAGCTCTACTCTGAGCATGAAAATTGCACTGGTGATTATTAGCGGTAGAGTTACAGTGCTATTGCTGTTTGGGGATAGAGTTGGGGGCAAGTCTGCTTGCAGGCGCCCATGCATCAGCTCTCCTTGCCCTTGATGGAAATCAGTGCCATTTGGGAACCCACTGCGCGGCACAAGCGGAGGCTGAATCCAGGCTGTTAAAACCAGAGCGCGTGAACTTCAAAGCTGCAGCACCGAGGGGCTAGCCTGGACTAATCGTCCCCAAAGAAGCAGGGAACAGTATCGCATCAGCGCAGCTACGCGGCCCCTACATCAGAACGGGTTTGCCTCTGGCCAATCCCTCGTGCAGCCGGGAAGTGAGGGGTCCATGCTTCAAAGCAAAGCTTGTTCTGCTGGAAGCAATTGGCAAAAATCTCCAGAGTATTACTTAGTTATTAGACGGGGTGAGGGGGAAAGTACCTTCTCTGGAATACTGAGATTGCAAGAGGTACTTGGGCAGTGGACATAAATCTCGCCAGCCCCACACAATCCTGCTCACAAGCCTGCACACTGTGTCACCCATACGCAGAGATGCACAGAGCCCCTCCAATGGGGCATGAGGATGTCTTGCTGTTGGGTAAATATTGCACCTGCCCGCACAGATCAATAGGACATGCCCTGGCATTCAATTCTTAACAATTCTTTAGTATTATTTTCTTTAGTTAGTCAACTGCATTTCTATTTATCCCCTGTCTTCCTCAAGCGTTCCTTGCTTTAGTACTTTATGAAATAATTTATTCAGACTTTCTTGATCCTTCTTGCTGAAGTTATAAATTTGATAGCATTGCTATATTGACTGGAATGTTACAGAGCAGTTAGCTCTGTAATTGTTTTTGTAATCTAAAGTATGTGATTTTATTGTTCATTTTTATATCTCAGATTTCATCCTTTATTAGAATTTTGAACTATATCATCTTCAGGGTAAGATTTATTCATTGTGCTAAATACACATTTTAAAATGCTGATTAATTAACCTGTAATTCATCCTCCATCTTAACAGTTAGATTTCAGGGTTTTCTTTGATACAACCGTGAGTGAAGGGAAATAAGTAAACGTCATCTCTGTCACAGTATTTTTTTGTCTCAAGAGACACTTGTAAGAGTTGCAATATCCACCCTACCTCTTCTTTTTGCTTAAGGAAGGAAAGAGTAGTAATAATTTTCTGGAGCGTTACAGACTTACATAGACTATATAGACTTGTATAGACTTATATAGACTATAGACTTTCCCGTCTCTCTTTCATTGCTCTGGGTGTGGGTATTGCAGGCAGAGATGGGAAGGTCCCACTCCTGTTTGTATGCCTGTAGTCCAAATCACAATTCTGTAATCATAATTTCACTCTGTAGTAATCTTGTGCTATTATATGTGATTGAAACTGAGATGTTAGCATTTATGGTCCCTGATCAAATAACCTAATCTTTAAGCACACTTTACATCCTCTCCTCCTCTAGGATTTTCTTCTTGATTTTGTTACTGAGGCATTTAGGCCATTTAGACATTATTTTTGGTAAATAAATTCTATATTACTTATGCAGTATGTTTAGATTTCTCTTAAGTGTACCTTTAAAAATATTTATTATTTTTGGAGTAAATAAAATACCCCATAATTGTTAGAAGCTGTATCTTGCGTAACTAATACATATGCTCAAACATAACTGTTTTCCCATGTGTTCTACCTGGTGAGACTTAATTGCTTAAAATCCAAGTTTCCTACAGATATGTACACCAAAAGAAAGATACCTTATGTGATGTAATTACAACGTGATGTAATTAAATATCAGTATCAGTGGACAACTCACTAATTGTGTTTTTCAGCAGCTTCTTTTGGATGTTCGATCCTTACAACCAGTTTGTTGGTTTTTTTTTTTGTTGTTGTTGTTTGTTTGGGATTACTTTTTTTTTTTTTTCCTGCTGCTGAGCAATTACAATCAGTGTTTTGAGGCTTCAAATTGTCATTTATGTTCCTGCAATGGAAGCAAGGTTATTGGTAAAAGTGTATTTGAATTCACAATGACCTCAGTGAGAAATTGCCTTAGGTATTGTCCTATATCTTATGACAGTGATAACTTGTAAAGAATTGCGTTAATTGCAGCTTGTTTGCTTCAAAGTAGCTAAGTTTCTAATTTCTGTTTTGTTCCTTTTCAAGTATCATTTGGGACAGAGAAAAGATTGATACAGATGCTAAAAAGCAGGTTATGTTTTTCAAAGAATGCAGTTATTAGCTAATGCAGTTCATAAACTAATCTACAGTCTACATAAATTCTGGTCAGTGACAATCTTGATAGAAATCAGGAAGTAAGAGCTCAAGATAAATGGTTAGACTTTTCATGAAAAAAAGTAGAATACTTTGACAGCAGGATGAATGAAAATGCCATGAGTATTTTTAATCTACTAATCTTCCCTACCAGTTGTTGTTGTTGTTGTTGTTATTTCTTTTTAAGGAGTAGAGAAGTGATACTATATAATTTCAAAACGATCCAGGTAATTTAACATCACCATTGTTGCAGAGGAAGGAGAGAAGAAATGATGTACAGAGAAATTAAAGTCCAGTTCTATATACACGGTGCATAATTCACCTTTTAGATGTCCAGCTTCCTGTTGAAATTGTATTGAACCCTCAATTCAGTCATGCGTTTGTGGATGGAGGCCTATTTCAGGTTTATATAAGAAATTTGTTGAAGATCCATCAAGCAAAGTTTCTTCCTCCCAAAGGGCTAGTCTTCCTCCAATGTAGGGCATTGTTTTCAAAATTAAAAATGTACCTGTTTTTCTATGAAGAAGACATAAATTAATAGAGATATGCACTGCCTTTATTAATATGGCGAAAAGAAATGGCAATGCCAGATAGGGATGGCTCTGTTTCAAAAATGCAGCAGCTAGATGCATTAGCAGTAACGTGGGCAAATGTCTACAGGAACGTGCTCTACTATCTTAGAGAAAAGAAGCAGAGTGCTTTGCTTACTGCTGGCACAACTTGCTGCTGGTAGTGGTGTTCCCTTAGAAAGACCATTCTGAAATTCCAGTACCAGAGCTGGTCACTGGCAGACCCAAATCTAAAATAGTAGATAGGGCAAATGTAAAAACAAAATATCCCCTAAAAGTGGGCCATTTGTTTTGAGAGGTTGGGTGGGAGGAAGGACACAAACTATTCCAGAAAATTATTATCAGCAAAAACCCTTAGCTGCAGGTGGCCTCAGGTTGAATAGCTCTGAATGTAGCTATTTTATGCAGGTAGACATTTGGCCTTCATCTCATCCAGGTAAACAGAGAAATTGGTTAGCTTTCTTTCCCCGTGCATATCTTCTCTGCCATACCAGGCATGAATTCAGTAGAGTTGACATTTGGCCTCTTCTCCCTTAATTTTAATAGTTGTCTTTGAAAGAAATTGCCAAATTATTAAATGTTTAATATCTCAGCACTTAAAACATATCATTTTAAAACAGTCATGTATAATATTCTTTTATGTGCATATATAGTAAAGTGCACCTATATTTTCCTTTGTGTTTGATCATTAGCAGATATATTATATTGTCAATATATACTATGAATGATATTTTAAACAAACCTTCTATGCCTTGGCTGTAAACTTGAGAAAAAACATTGGTTTCACCTTAAGGTTTTAATTTCCTTATGTTTAGTATAAAATCAATACTTTAAGAGTGACTAAAATAACAACTAGACAATATTTACTACTTTTATGCTGAACATTTCAAATCAGAAGAACTTAGGAGGAGTGTCCAAGTTGTAATTTAAACATTTATAACCATCATTCCATTCTATCTGAGAAAGCTTACTTTATTAGGTCTAGATGTACAATATATTCAATTAAAGCATCACTCCAGTGGTAAGAAGCATTTTCCTTAACATTAGGCGTAGGTACTTGGATCTAACACAGTCCTTCACCCTTACAAGTCAGGAATAGTTCCTCTGATATCCATTAATTAAGATCATTTTAAAATTGCTAGAAAAGAATGAAAGAACTGGGTCCACTACATTGTCTTTAAAAATAAAGTTAAAAGCATGAATGTGATAATATGAGTGTCTGTTCATAGATGTATGAGTTAGATAAAGGGCATTTTGCCATTATGTGTCAGATTATTTTGACTTCAATTTTTCATTGAGGCATGTTGAGTTAAGGTGGTGCCTAATGTGAGTAATAGTGACAGAATCTGACCTTTTTATGTGATTTTTTTTCTTTTCTCTAATGATAGCGAACCTCTGAAGTAAACCTTATACCAGTTAGAAGGTATTGCATTTTTGTTACGGTCTTTGTCATGGTGAGCCAATCAGAGTTGATTTTAAATCTTTTGTTCCACGATATACAGTCCTTCTTTGTCCTATCATACTTTCCAAAACATAGCATACCTAAACATTCAGAACCGGTAAGTAAACCACTTCTTCAGTGAATAGAGAGAACTACAAAATAAAAGTAAAATAAAAAATCAAAAGGTAATTCAAGTTTCAGGCCAGATGCTACAATCATTCTTGCACCAACTATACCTCTACAATTTTGAATGCTCTGTAGATTTCGTTTAGTGGCAAAATCCTGCCCTAAATTGTGAAATATCAAGTCCAGTGGTAAAAAAAAAAAGTGGAAAAGAAGTGAGAGATTACAGCTCTGAGGGCAGTTCATTTTTGCCCATCCCAGCTTGAGGAAGGCTATTCCAGATTGGTCTTGCTTAGTCCTGTCTTTTTGTTTCGTAAGTTGAAGTCATTTCGCTATGTGTCCTTGAAACAGTTCCTTTGTCTGTGTTGTGAATCCTTGCCAAGTCTTTTCTGACTGCACAGGATGCACATAGCTATTGTACTGTCATTCACCCAAACAGTATGTCCTCTACAGTGACGCTATGCTTTCATTAGTATGGTAGGGCAAAAAAATATTTTTAATACTGATTGGTACTAAATTTTATATTTCGGTTGTGTATGCAAAATGGGTCCAAACCTGAACATGGATAACTTTTCAGGATTTAGTCGTGGAAGGAAGTATTATATCCAAGTTTATAAAACCGAAGTGAAATTACATGACTGGTTTGTTTGGCTTGATCCAGGGATGAGGTTTAATGAAGAGTTTTAGGGAAGTAATCAAAGATCGCTTGGTCAATAAGAGCAACACTGAAAAGTATGTAATGTCATTTGAACCAAAAAGTTTCTCACTCTTGCAACTGCGGGCTGATACCAGAATCACCAGCAGCAGCAATTTGTGCCTTTATTTGGTGATAAATTAAACAGGTCTTCCTGCGCTCATGCAAGCAGAAAGTAAGAAATGATCTCAGACTTTGTGAGTCACACTCTGCCTGATTAAATTAAAGGTGCAGGAGATACAGAAAACTGCTTGCTGTGTGTGATTATTTCAGATATATTACGTTATGGGAATGATAAGGTTGAATCCCTGTGGGTTAGGATCCGCGGGAAGGCCGGCAAGGCTAGCATCCTGGTGGGGGTCTGTTATAGACCGCCGAACCAGGATGAGGAGACGGATGAGGAGTTTTATAGGCAACTTACAGAAGTTGCAAAATCGTCGGCGCTTGTCCTCGTGGGGGACTTCAACTTCCCGGACATATCCTGGAAACACAACACGGCACAGAGAAAGCAGTCTAGGAGGTTTCTGGAGAGCGTGGGAGATAGCTTCCTGACGCAGCTGGTCAGTGAACCTACCAGGGGTGGTGCCCCGCTAGACCTTCTCTTCACAAACAGAGAAGGACTGGTGGGAGATGTGGTGGTCGGAAGCTGTCTGGGGCAGAGTGACCACGAAATGGTAGAGTTCTCTATTCTTGGCGAGGCCAGGAAGGGGACCAGTAAAACTGCTGTCTTGGACTTCCGGAGGGCTGACTTTGAGCTGCTCAGGACGCTGGTTGGCCGAGTCCCTTGGGAGGCGGTTCTGAAGGGCAGAGGAGTCCAGGAAGGCTGGGCACTCCTCAAGAAGGAAATCGGACAGGAGCGGTCCGTCCCCACGTGCCCAAAGATGAGCCGGCGTGGAAGAAGACCGGCCTGGCTCAACAGAGAGTTGCGGCTGGAGCTTAGCAGAAAAAAGAGGGTTTATAATCTTTGGAAAAAAGGGCGGGCCACTGAGGAGGACTACAAGGATGTAGCGAGGCTGTGCAGGGAGAAAATTAGAAAGGCCAAAGCTCATCTGGAGCTCAATCTGGCTACTGCCGTTAAAGACAACAAAAAATCCTTTTACAAATACATCAACGCGAAACGGAGGACTAGGGAGAATCTCCATCCTTTACTGGATGCGAGGGGAAACCTAGTTACTAAGGATGAGGAAAAGGCTGAGGTGCTTAATGCCGCCTTTGCCTCAGTCTTTAGCGGCAATACCAGTTGTTCTCCGGACACCCAGTGCCCTGAGCTGGTGGAAGGGGATGGGGAGCAGGATGTGGCCTTCGCTATCCATGAGGAAATGGTTGGCGACCTACTATGGAGCTTGGATGTGCGCAAGTCGATGGGGCCGGATGGGATCCACCCAAGGGTACTGAGAGAACTGGCGGAGGAGCTGGCCGAGCCGCTTTCCATCATTTATCAGCAGTCCTGGCTATCGGGGGAGGTCCCGGTTGACTGGCGGCTAGCCAATGTGACGCCCATCTATAAGAAGGGCCGGAGGGCAGACCCGGGGAACTATAGGCCTGTCAGTTTGACCTCAGTGCCGGGGAAGCTCATGGAGCAGATTATCTTGAGGGTCATCACGCGGCACTTGCAGGGCAAGCAGGCGATCAGGCCCAGTCAGCATGGGTTTATGAAAGGCAGGTCCTGCTTGACGAACCTGATCTCCTTCTATGACCAAGTGACGCGTTTGGTGGATGAGGGGAAGGCTGTGGACGTGGTCTACCTTGACCTCAGTAAGGCTTTTGACACCGTTCCCCACAACATTCTCCTCAAGAAACTGGTTGCTCGGGGCTTGGACTGGCGTACGCTTCGCTGGGTTAGAAACTGGCTGGATGGCCGGGCCCAGAGAGTTGTGGTGAATGGAGTCAAATCTGGTTGGAGGCCGGTCACTAGTGGAGTCCCCCAGGGCTCGGTACTGGGGCCGGTCCTCTTTAATATCTTTATCGATGATCTGGATGAGGGCGTCCAGTGCACCCTCAGTAAGTTTGCAGATGACACCAAGCTAAGTGCGTGTGTCGATCTGCTCGAGGGCAGGAAGGCTCTGCAGGAGGATCTGGATAGGCTGGAGCGATGGGCTGAGGTCAACTGCATGAAGTTCAACAAGGCCAAGTGCCGGGTCCTGCACCTGGGCTGCAACAACCCCAAGCAGAGCTACAGGCTGGGAGATGAGTGGCTGGAAAGCTGCCTGGCCGAGAAGGACCTGGGAGTATTGGTGGATAGTCGGCTGAATATGAGCCAGCAGTGTGCTCAGGTGGCCAAGAAGGCCAACGGCATCCTGGCCTGTATAAGAAGCAGTGTGGCCAGCAGGTCGAGGGAAGTGATTGTGCCCCTGTACTCGGCTCTGGTGAGGCCGCACCTCGAGTACTGTGTTCAGTTTTGGGCCCCTCGCTACAGGAAGGACATGGACGTGCTCGAGCGAGTCCAGAGAAGGGCGACCAAGCTGGTGAGGGGTCTGGAGAACAAGTCTTACGAGGAGCGGCTGAGGGAGCTGGGCTTGTTCAGCCTGGAGAAGAGGAGGCTCAGGGGCGACCTCATCGCTCTCTACAGTTACCTGAAAGGAGGCTGTAGGGAGGTGGGGCTTGGTCTATTCTCCCACGTGCCTAGTGACAGGACGAGGGGGAATGGGCTAAAGTTGCGACAGGGGAGTTTTAGGTTGGATGTTAGGAAGTACTTCTTTACCGAAAGGGTTATTAAGCATTGGAACGGGCTGCCCAGGGAGGTGGTGGAGTCACCATCCCTGGAGGTCTTTAAAAGACGTTTAGATGTAGAGCTTAGGGATATGGTTTAGTGGAGTACTTAGTGTTAGGTCGGAGGTTGGACTCGATGATCTTGAGGTCTCTTCCAACCTAGAGAAATCTGTGAATCTGTGAATCTGTGAATCTGTTACTGACACTGCAGCAAAGATGGACGTTGTAGATTTGGCATACAAATACAACATCATTTGATCTAAACAGTGATGCTGAATAAGTCAAAAAAAGCACCAGTGACAAACTTTCAGCTGAATATACAGTCATGGAGTTTACCAACAGTTTCAATGTACTTTCCAGGCAGCTGATCCCAGATAGTGTTTTCCATAATCTGAGTCTGCTGAGACCGCTTCAATTGCATTTATCATTTCAATAAAGACTAAGTAGAGATTCATGTTCTGTCTTCTGTATTTTTCTTAGATTTGACATACTATGATGGTAGCTTTTCTCTTTGCTTTAAATCCTACTATATTTCTAGATAGACACTTTTTTTTTTCTTTTTTCTTTTTTTTTTGGTAGCACTGGAAAGTGGTTGAGAAACTTTCTAACTGGAGTTAGAAAGCAAGTTAAAAAATGTCTTTTCATGACCGACTGCATTCATGCTCTTCCGAAGTGGAGCATAGTCTTTCAATACATGGGAACTGTGGTTGTAGCCATTAGCTATTCCCAGAGAGCCTTTATTCCTAATCAAGCAGGACTCCATAGGGATGCAATACTTTTTATCTTTTTGGAGAACTCTGGTAGTAAGCCATTAGAAACAAATAACTCAGTTCTGAACTTTCTTCAACATCATATTGGCTCTAAGTGGAGCAATGCGATTTGTTTTTTATTTTGAGATCTTGTTTATTGCTGTGTGCACTGTCCTACAGTTTCATCACTGGTGAACTTAGGTGACCTTTTTATGCTTATTATTATCCAAGTTTTCAAAGACTCTTTGAAAGATCAGTTTTGTTAATAATTAGTATTAAATTTGCTATGCCCTTCAGTGGGACATAGGCGCAGCATGGTCCATAAACTTTCTTTACCGCTTTGTGGTATTTCTGTGCCTTCTTGATTAATGAGTCATTGCATATCATGATTTCTTTTCCTGGCATTCATCATGCGTTAGTTTGTGTTGCAACATTCTCTTTCAGTATACGTTATTTTATTGAACTCAAGAACCTTATGTATGTAGTAATTGCATTTTTCATAGCTGTCTGACTTTTTAAATTTTAACATACCGATATTATAGGTGGTTGTGGTATTTTTGAGCAAAGCGAAATGTATCACACCACAGTAGTATGCTGATAATACATGCTGGAACAGCCAGCCATTTAGCTTTATGTTATGTATTTTCCTGATTTCAGTTGGAGTTCAGGACTGTAGTTATATATTATTGCATTTCAGTTTGTCTTCCACATCTTGTTAATTTAGCAACTTAATCATTACTTTAGCTTTCTTATGTTGTTTGAGTTGTATTATTAACCAGATAATAAAATGGCCAAGTAGATTTTATTTATTTATTTTTATTTTAGAATTTGTTCAGGTGAGAAATTCAGTGTGTGATAAGCCAGGGTAAGAGTTTATAGTATATCGGTTGTTCTACATGAGGTTTTAAAGTGAAATAGTGCTCTACACAATTGCGTCACCTGACTTACCCCATTAATATTCTCTTGTAATCAAGTCATTAGGGTTGCATGCTTTTCCCCACTGCAACATCCCCTGTTAAATTGAGTAAAAATGGAAAAAGGGCTTTATGTAGTATTTTGTTTTCCCTTTGAAATATTTAACTTCTACTTGCTGTAGAATTACGTATTTAAACTGAATTAAGTTTGGGCTGATTTTTTTTTACAGTCATCCATTTCCCAAACAAAATCAGTAGGATTGTTACAAATGTCTTTCTTATATATATACGGAAACATTTTTGACAGATGAAGATTTAGAAGCAGGTTTTTGATGCCTAGATTTCTGAGAAGGTATTTGCATGTGCTGATGAGAATCCCTGCCATCTCTCATTGTGGGTGAATGTGTATCCCAGCTTCCATTTTTGCTTCTCCCTAAAACCAGAAGGTCAAAAACATTTCTAGAGGACTGGCACTTGTTTACCTAAAGCAATTCCAATTGGTTTGGAAAACAGAGAATTTAGCACCAAAACCAAAGCCTGGGTACTTTTAACTTTGTGTGAGGCAATGGAGACTGACTATTTTGATGTAGCCTCGAAATCAATTGTAACCGAGTTAGTTACTTGAGAAAGATCAGTTCCAGGAATCTATGGCCATAGCTTTACTTCTTACCCGTACCTCATTACCGCTTAAGTCAACGTGTTTTGAGGAGAAAATTCATGATATATTAATATGAGGAGTCTTAAGTATTCTCGTGTCTTTCTCTAAGGATCATCTTTCTAGCTATATTAAGAAATGCTTGTATTTGACTATCTGTGTATTGTATGAGATGAAAAAGGCTTTTTTTTCTTCTTCTTTTTTTTTTATGAGTACTGTTAATTCAGTCTGACAATAATTTGCACTTTTCATTCTGTATCTATACAAGTTCCATACTAGTTTCACTCTTTCACTTGGAGATGCATCTTCTGTACAGTTGTATTCTTTGATTTGTATGTAGTTAAACTGGTGTAAAGTTAATTTTTGCACAGGTGGGTTCTTTCCTCTATCAACCAAGCCAGTTCAAAATTTTTAAGACCATACTGATCAGACCACTGTCATAATGATTTTCTCACCATTAAAGCTGTGAAACTGGTCTGGTAGCTGTATGTCTGAATGTTTTATTTTATTTTTTATTTTATTTTTTTCACTGATGTAGCTGAATTCTTAGAGTCTTACAAGCCAAGACTTACTTGTACAGTAGTAGTAAAAACCTGAGATACATGCTGCTTTGCACAGACAGGTGCTCAGCCTTTTTCTGGAAAAAAAATAAAGTATTTGTTGATTTTTCTTCTTTTTGAAAAGACTGAGTTATGATACACATTAATGGACTAAGTAGTGGAATGTTCCCCTGACAGGTAAGAGTCTGTACCTATATTTGTTCAATAGTAAAACCTTATTTTCCAAGCAATCTTACTTATCTTCTTTTGTCTACTAATCTGAAAGTATCTACGTGGCTGTATATATGTAAGCCAAATTTACACATATTCAGAAAAGCATTTAAAATACCTTTTAGTTTGCATTCAATATTTAAGGAGGTTTTTTGTTGTTTAATGCAGCAATACTGAGTGTAACAGCCATGCTTTCAATTAAACCAGTAACATTTAGAGGCACTTCTTGGTCCAGTTTCCTAAGCAGACAGGAAAATGCTGGGTCCATCACATCAGTATTTTCCAATGCAGGAGAAATCCTTCCAGGCTTTTATATTCCACGATTCAATACTTTGCAAAGTATATACAGGTTTTGAGCAGGCACATTAGATGGCAAAATCAACCTGCAAATGATGATGTGTTTTTAGGCCTTGAACAAAAGCCGAAGCAGAATACTGTGTTAAAGGTTTCTGGTGAGAGCTACACACGCACACAGCGTTGTTCCTTCTATTTTGTAGCTTTGATCTTTATTATGACACCAAAAATAAGTCAGTGCCCTTACGGGAGGGTTACATACTTCTTTAAGTGGCCTATGCTTTTAATCCTCCTACAAACAGATTAAGTGTATTTATCTTTTTAATATTCATCTTCTACTTAAATGTGGTTGCCTAGCCCTTGTGGTTAATTACATGCAAGAAAGGTGTTCTTTTGATGTCCTGTTATACTTGTCTTTGTGTGAGCTTATCACAGCTAGTCACTTAGAAGTCAGAGAGTTAACATGCTACATGGGTAGTTTTAATATCGAGGAGCTTTTTTTTTTCCAATAACCTTGCTAGAAATGCTAGAAGTAGAATAAATGAGAACAGATTTCTTATTCAGAATACCCCCACTGCCATAGGTTACATTTGCTATCCATTTTGATCTATCCCAGTCACAGCCCACAATTTGGGCCACAAGTAAATTACACTTGGCAACTTTCCTAATTTTGTTAATAACACTAAATATGAATCTACTGAGACACCGACGTTTGCAGAAACATATACACATTTTTTTTCAGTAACAGATTAGTAGGGAAAACCTGTGTTGAATGCATAGTCCAGTAATTCAGCAATATTTCAGTTTTAAATTCAAAACAAAATTGCATGACATGAAAATCAAGATTAAATATTTTAGCCTTTCAGGACTGTTTTTCTAATACAATAAGACTTTTGCATTTCCTGTATTAACTTTTTAAGTACGAGGTAAATTAACTTGACTTTAGTAGCCACAAAAATCATGTAATACCATGTTCCTTGTATGCTAATATTTAGAACCAGTTAACCATTTTCATTAGACTTTGGTATTGCATATTGATTTTTTTTTTCATATTTTCTTTTTCCTGGAGGGAATGAAACACTTTTGCTTTTAAAACAATGAAGTCAGTTGAAATAGGCTTACAGATTTTTATCTAAAATGTAAAGATTACCATCAGTGTCTGGGTTGCTACCATTAATAGATGTTTAGGTTATGCGGGATTTTGTCTTACTATGATCAGTCTTTATTTATGTAAAGTAAAATTCTGCCACCACTTTACTGATACACATTTAGCAGGGCAGAACTCTGGATCTGTATTATTAAAATGCATGGAGAGCCTATCATATTCTGGGCTTCTGCTGAAATATGCTTTTAATTGAAGCAGAATTATAGCTATATATTATCAATGTGAATCTAGTTAAGAGTACAGCATTGGCTGGACTGCTTCACTGTTGTGGTAGTATAACAGGCTATGCATTGGGGGGTTGAATTTAAATACAATCATTTGTGTAGGACAGGCGCTTTGCACAGGAAGTGATCAAATGAAGA
Organism: Anser anser; assembly: GCF_964211835.1. Lineage (NCBI taxonomy): Eukaryota > Metazoa > Chordata > Aves > Anseriformes > Anatidae > Anser > Anser anser. Next base: position 61,913,271 of record NC_139721.1, read on the forward strand.
GTCGTCTGCAAAATGGGCACTTCCACTTGGCAAGAGAAGCAGTGTCTGTCCTTGAGAAGAAAGGCTAGATCTGTGTATCCATTGATGTTTGTAGTTGCATTTTAGATAAGCATTTAGTGCTCTGAAAAAGGAGAGTAGCATGCCCATATATAATTTAACAGTGCCTTCACATAGCAAAGAATTTTGGACAATAAGTCTTTAAAATTTGCTTTTTAAACAAGGGAAAAACAAAGAGAGAAAGAGAAGGAAAACAGTGACTTAAAAAGTAAACTTTGGGTGATTAAAAACGAGCTGGAGATTTTCCCTTTTTCTCCGTCTACAGTCCAAAAGGCACCCACTATGACTTTGCATGTTACATTTTGCTGTGTTTCTGTCGCAGAATCCTGAGTAGCGTTTCAGACAAAAGCCAAAACATTATAAAATAGGATCCATGCATTTCCCATTGTAATGTGCTACACAGATGCTCAGTTCTTACCCATGAATCTTAGAGTTCATGTACTTCATTTTAAGAGCACAACTAAATTATTAACATTGATTTTAGGAGAGCCAATTGAGACCTTAAATATGTGCGCTAATGTTTGCGTGATAGGAACCTTAGTTGGAGTGCTAATGCATTTTTAGTCATCATACCTATGTTAAACGTATTGGGGGGGAAAAAAGAGAAGTGAATATCTGAAAATGAATTTAAAAAAAGAACTGCAGAAAAATGTGGAATCATGTTCATGTCAACTGCTTTTCCTAATACCAGAACAGACAGATCTCCAATACCATCGAAAGGTGGTACATTTGGAACTGACAGAAATGTGTGGTTATTCCACCGTGCAACACTGGGCCGGTGTTCCTCACTGTCACAAGCTATTACTGATGTGAGTCAGATTAAAAAAATCCTTCTCCAGCTGTTTCGGATGGCTTAGTAAAGGATGTTATTCTTCTCCTGGAAATCTTGGTATGCATAAAAAATACAGGTGTTTACAGGAATACTAGTTAGGAAGGAAGGATATGTCAGGCAACTGACATATCTGTTAACAGACAGTCATTAGGAGTGAACTGACTTCCTCTCTTGACCAAAACTTTTTTAATAGTCTTGAAGAAAGTTTGTTCAAACTTTGTGTGAAATATCTATTGGGGTCTAGATCTTGAATTAGGTGGAAAGTACTGATAAGAAATACTCTGGTGCTTCCATCATTCCTGTGCAAGTGTCATAATCTCTTCTTCTATGCCACAGGTTCAGCTGAAAAGTTTTCTAACCAGACAAGGTGGCATTTAATGTATTTTTTTATATTTGCAAGAAAGAATCTTCTGCTCCCAAGTAGGTCAGGAATTTCAATTATTGGGGACATATTAGTACATAAATACCAATAGATGAGCAAAAAGAAATGAAAGTCAATTTTATAACACGTTTGTCATGCACATAAAAGAAATTTTGGATGCCAAAGTATAGACCTGCTTCTCTGGAGGGAATAAAATTTAGCAATGTAAGTCCAGTTGCTTTAACACAGCATAAATTCCAATAGTGCAAGCAGTCTAAAATTATCATCATCAGTGAGTACGCTAATGAAACCTTGTTTTTCTTGTAATTTCAAACTGCAAAAACAAGTCTTTGGGGCATAATAAGATGATAGCATACGGTATCTGTTTTAATAAATGATGTTCAGATTGGAAATATCGTCTGATGTTAATATGTTTTGAAATCTTTGTTGTTCAGCTTTTCCTTTTTGGTGAATGCTGTAGTCCATGGTGGCCACAGACACAGATGGAACAGATCTGTGTTGATGATTTAAAAAAAAAAAAAGATTTCTTCCCTTGTACTAGTTAGTGACTCAGTGTTGTCTGGCATAGGGTTATTTTGTTGACTGATCGCCACTGAATTTTTATTTATGCTTTTTAATTAACAATTACAGTTTAAAAACCTCATATAAATCTATGGTCTGTGAGGGGGGTAGTTGTTGTTCAACTTTATTATGTTATTTTAGTATGCAGAAATATCACAGTATTAGATTTCACTAGGCCCTTGTTTTATAGAGGTTCTCTTTACCTTTTAGAAGACGGAAAATGACTGCTTCATTTTGGGTGACTCTTTGTTCCGGTCTATGTGATTCAACTGCAGCAACTCTTCTTTAAGAACAAGAACCTGCAAGCTTTTTCCTCATTTTTTTTACAAAGCATATTGCAGCTAAGGACTGTTTAACTAATACAGTTTTATGGGTTATAATGAGGGCACTTCAAATCATATTTGCCTTTAATTTCTATAATATTATTGCAACAATGAATAAAGTACTTAATTACCTTTCCACCATGTCAGGGTCTTTCCTTTTTCCAAATATGCTATAAGAAATAAGCACAAAGTATTTAAATTGATCTCTTCTTATACTCATCTGCTCCCGTAATTGATTCTCCCGTATGGAAACCTATTCTTTCTGTCTGTCTACCAGAGATTTCTTCGCAAAGGTCCAGCCCCAGCAGGTTGATTACACACTTGTTACCTGTAATTCAATACAGCAGCGCCCTGTTTACAAAGTCCAGATTTCCTGTGCTGTCAGTTAGGGCAATCAGCACAAAGACCAAGAGCTTTTGGAACTAAATAAACAACGAGAAAAACATCCAGGGCTGCCAGTAACCCTTCACAGGTAATTTAACAGCCTTTGACTACAAGGCATCAGTTGCTGTAGATGTCTGCAGAGTATGAAATCTGACATTCTCCCTTGCCGTGCTCTGCCGATGGGTCTGCCTGTGATCTCTCACCCAGGCTCACCGCAGCTCCTTCTGCCCTCGCTGCCCCTGTGCCCACCAAGCCACCTCACGATGACAGGCACCCACACCTGCCTCCTGTCACCTCCGGGCCGTGCGCTCTTCCAAAAGGAGCAGCAAATCAGTTAAAATTCAGGGGTAGTGAAGTTAGAAGCGCTCCCTCGTTCCTCCTGCCTTTCCCCTTCGGGTCAGTATCCCGGCCAGCACGAGCTTTCTGGACTCTTCTTAGAAGCGTTTGAATGCTAAGAAAGAAACTGCTCGATTGATTCTGCATAAATTGGACTCTTTTTATTACAAACAGGGAACAGAAAGATCACTATTTTCTTGGACAGATTATTTTATTGTCTAAAGCTTTGTGTTTATGTATTTTTAATTTAGCTTGTTTTAATTCTGATGCATTTGGTGCCTTTCCTGTCGATTCAGATAATAATTAGAAAAGCTATTTTAAAGACCAGTGACGTACCAAAGCTGACAAAAAACATCTGTGAGGATAAGAAAAGAGAGGCAGGGATTCATGGATCTCTGTAAAAAAAGTTTGCATCTCTCACTTTAGCAGTCAAATCTCTTTGCTAGCAAATAGTGTTACCTATACAAGCTTAAAAGTGCATCTTTTTAAAAAACATCAAGCTAGCAAGTATAATATATGTAAGTTAAATGTTTATTATTCATATAAACAACCCAAATTATCCAACAAATAAGCATTTTATTGGGTGACTGCAACACACTCGGATCATGGAATCTTTCCTGCCTTCTTTATTTATTCCTAATCTATATATATCTGTAGGAATTTTGCAGACTTCCGAAAAATCGTGCTATTGTACTAATATAAGAACTGAAATTATTTTAAAAGTCTGGGAAAATCTATCCTTTAATTATGTGTTTTAAACACAAACTGGTTCCCTGTTCTATTTTTACACTTCCACTGATGAATTTCTGAGAGCCTTCTTGTGGTCAGTTTAATAGGAGGTGTTGTGCAATAGACACTCCCTGTTGCTTGATTCAAGTATCTGCCCTGTAATTCTGCCTCAGGGAACATGATGATGCAGCTGTAGATACATGCATATCCATGGCTGAAAACCAAATGTATATATTTAGTGTTAGTTTAGTTGTTCTAATTATTTGCTGTATCTGGTTTGGCAATGAACATACAGACTTAAATTATATAGATGTGATTTGGGCATAGTGTTGGAGAGGAAGCATTATGTGGTGGTGTTTTTTTCTTTGTAATTACATTGTTCTCTGCAAAAGTAGAGGCTGAAACACTGACAGACCAGAGGCAGTTTACTAAAAGAGTAAGTAATTCAAGTGAGAAATTCCAAATTCATTTGGGGATCTCTAAATCATTTCTGGTGTTTCTGTCCTTGAGGGGGAGTAGTGAAGAGGATAATAATAATGGTATTTTCAAGCAACACAGTGAGGTCGGAGATCTTACTAAGAACAAAACATTATAAAGATTTAACTATTTTACAATGTGTGGGCACAGTATCAATTAATGATACTAGTGTAGAAACTGCTAACATGATTATAACTGAAACGAGCTGTTTGGCATAGGGTGGTAATCTATGGGAAGCAGCCTTGTCCTGCATGGACTAGCTCATGGAAACTTAGGAAGCAGGCAGTGATGACTTTCTATGTGTGATGTTTCACACTAGTGGGTCAGTGGACATATATACATATATATATATATATATAAAAGTACATACATATATATAAAAGTAGGATAAGTTGCATTTGACTGTTTCAGCAATGGCAAACTGCCAGAGGAAAGCTTTTGAGATGGCATATGGTCTCCCACCAAGCTGTAGCTCAGTTATACATTGAGGAGTCACTACAGCTGGATTATAATGAATCCTAGGTTAGGCTCATCTTAGATAAATAATGGGATGCTTTTAATGACAGGCTTTTATTTTTTGTATTACTTAACAATCTAATCCATACCTGACAAAAACTAAAGTAATTTTAAGATTTAATCAAAAACGAGGCTGGCAGGGGTAGCTGCATTCGTGTCATGCTCAGAAATCAGCTCTACCCAAGTGAGAAATAAACTTAGCTGTTAGACTTAGAGTCCTGTACTACCTCCCATGTCCTGTACAACAGCTAACCTAAGCTTAAGAACTGAAAGGCACCTGTAGCCGAGAGAATATTTTTACATGATTTATCACAGGCTCTTTAGAGATCTCTCAGAAGTGTACCCACAAAATGATTGCTGCATGATTGCTTCTTTTGCAGTGTAAGAAAGCTTGCCCCTTTTGGACACCCTGGGAAAATTGGAGAAAAGTATTGGAAGACTGACAGCTTTTGAATTGCACTAGTGCACTGTAGAGTGATTGCATTAGCAACTGATAAATTATTCTGATTTAAGTTTTAGCCATTCTCTCCTGTCTGGACTACCTGATGTGTTTCTATATATATGGATAGCAGCTAGATTACAAGACATTAGCTGAATTATGGTTTTGAAGTGAGACCCAGCCTAGATTGCTAGTCTGTAGTTATCGTTATTGTAGGGTTTCATGCTGAAAGCAGTAACATCTCCTGCACACAGGTCAAAATCAAGTGGAGAGCTCATGTTAGGACTCACCTTCACTTTAAGTACCGTTGTGAAAAAATATGACTAAGATGATTCAAGTTAGGAGATATCTATAACAAAATCTAAACGTGCCCCCACTTCAGGACCTCTCCCTCCTCTCAAGGTCTAAGCTGAATTATATTTCAGCTCCATAATTATATCCCCCATACATGAAATATTTAGATTTTATTAATTCATATTCTACCTGTAACTTCTTTCATTCTTTAATTATTTTTTTAATTTTCCTTTTTTTTAATTTTTGCCTTATTCTGCCATTGAGCTCTCCCAGTGGGTAGAACTTCTTTAAGTTTCGTCAGCAACTATCTTCCATTTCCAAAACAAAGAGGCTCTTCAAATGAAAAATGTTACTACATGATTTCCATATTAATCACAATAACAATAACAATAACAATGCATTTTGCATCAGGAACTGCATCCATTGCATTTATCTATCTTTCCAGCTGAATGTGAAGCCCTAGCTACCAAGTATTTCAGTAATGTGCATTAAGGGTACACAGATTTACATTTGCATTTACAAATTATTGCTTTCAAACCCAAATTTTTCCAAAGATTGTTAGGTTTGGTTTCAGTTTTCATTGTTGACTACTTCTCCAGTACATCTCATTTGGCTGATCATGGGTAATAATCCAACAGCCAAGACTGATCAGGAAAGGGAGAGAAAATGCTGCTGGATCTTGAACTTTCTGCTGCTTGTTTCTTGTTCCCCAAACAGTTGGAGAGCATGTGAAGGCCAATCCCATACATTCTGCATCTGCACACATACACAAATGCAGGAGAAAACTGTACACTCTTAGATTTTCCTGGAAATAAAAAAGGGGGTGGTGGGGGGGTGTTAGCAGTTGTTAGCTTCAGAATGAGCTAGTTTTCTTCTATTTTAATGAATTGCCTCATACCTCTTCACTTCAGGGCAGATTTAATACTGCTGTTGATATTTTGTTATCTCTGGAGTGTAATGTATTTGTGTTACAGTATAATTGTATTTTACTCTTCTTTGTTTAACTTCTGATTCTCAAATTCATCTGCCCATATCAGTGGGGAAAACAGACTGAAGATATTTTAACTGTGTTCTAATGGTTCCTGACTATTAATTTTAAACAACGTATTATACGTGTTTTGTTTTGTTTTTGTCTCAGCAGTGTATCAATTGAATAGGATCAGGCCACAGTTTAAAATAGGATTCTTACAAATCAATTTGATATATATTCAAGTCCAAAAGAGCATTAGGAATGCCAAAGGAGTTCTTCCTCACACGTTGTTTTCTGTCAGCAAGGGTTTGCTCGTTTGTGTGTGGGTTTTTTTTCTGGTTTTAGCTGAAGCTGTGATCATGGATTTGTAAGTAGGTTAACTTAGGTTAGCAGTAAACACTGAAAAGATGTTTCTATGCCAAAATGAAACTGGGATTCCGTAATGCAAACATGCATTACTTGATAATTCCTGCTCTAAAGTGAAGTGGTTAATAAGCGTACAGCAGTATGAGTAACAGAGCAGGAGTGTTGCACAACTTCAGAGATGATTTAACAAATGCTAATTTAATATTAATTGTAGTGTCCCTGGCTGGGGTTGTACTAGAAATCAGTATACCTACCTGAAATTAAAGATGACACTTTTGACAAGCAGGTAAGGAAATCTAAAAGGAGTAAAAAGAAGGTGGGGGAAAAGGCAGCATTCACACTAGGTAGACTGTCGTGTAAATAAAATCCAGGGGATCAAAAAGCAGGACTTTATAAAATATATGTGGAGGTTTCTTTTGCTATCCACAGTGACTTGTCTTTCTTTTGTTGTCTTGTTCTCTCTTGCACCTGCTCTCTCTGGCATGCACATGTTCCTTCTCATTCTTTTTTCTTGTTTCCTTTTGTACTCCCTTCATACTCTTTATGATTCCTTTCTTAATTGCAAAAATAAGTAAATAAATCATGTAAGACCCATAGTACCTCTGGCAGATTTTATGATGATGAAACACAGATGGAGTTTTGTCAGAATGTCGCACCAAAACTATCACCACAGCCAGCTTTCTTTATGCTCTGAAAACTTCAGTTTGTTTGTTTTAATATTTATTTTAGTATTATTAAAAATTGCACAAAGGGAAAATAATCTTCAAGTGTCTGCTCCTGATATTTTGTCATCTCTATTTTCTTGCTTGCCCAGAGCATTCTGTTGCAGAGCCAGTGTTCTGCAGATTTTCTGATTCTGTTCCAGCATCACCAGCTCTCACATTTAATTGTAGATTACATTATAGTTAATACTTACCTGAAGCCCCAGCACCTGAATTCAGGCAAGTACATAAAAATCTCCTTCCCTTTCCCTTTCCCTTTCCCTTTCCCTTTCCCTTTCCCTTTCCCTTTCCCTTTCCCTTTCCCTTTCCCTTTCCCTTTCCCTTTCCCTTTCCCTTTCCCTTTCCCTTTCCCTCTCCCTCTCCCTCTCCCTCTCCCTCTCCCTCTCCCTCTCCCTCTCCCTCTCCCTCCCCCTCCCCTCCCCTCCCCTCCCCTCCCCTCCCCTCCCCTCCTCTCCCCTCCCCTCCCCTCCCCTCCCCTCCCCTCCCCTCCCCTCCTCTCCCCTCCTCTCCCCTCCTCTCCCCTCCTCTCCCCTCCTCTCCCCTCCTCTCCCCTCCTCTCCTCTCCTCTCCTCTCCTCTCCTCTCCTCTCCTCTCCTCTCCTCTCCTCTCCTCTCCTCTCCTCTCCTCTCCTCTCCTCTCCTCTCCTCGCCTCTCCTCGCCTCTCCTCGCCTCTCCTCGCCTCTCCTCGCCTCTCCTTTCCCTCTTCCCTCTTCCCTCTTCCCTCTTCCCTCTTATTCCCTCTTCCCTCTTATTCCCTCCTCCCTCTTCCCTCTTATTCCCTCTTCCCTCTTCCCTCTTCCCTTCCCTTCCCTTCCCTTCCCTTCCCTTCCCTTCCCTTCCCTTCCCTTCCCTTCCCTTCCCTTCCCTTCCCTTCCCTTCCCTTCCCTTCCCTTCCCTTCCCTTCCCTTCCCTTCCCTTCCCTCCTTCCCCTTTCCCTTCCCCTTCCCCTTTCCCTTCCCCTTCCCCTTTCCCTTTTCTTTTTCCTTTCCCTTTTCCTCATTACAATAGAAACATACTAGGTGTGACCCCGTGACTCATTACCTTGGGCACAATCTTCTATAACTTCATGTCCAGATTTATTAGTGATTACCAAGTGGTGAGGTGTGAGCACATTGCAGTCAAAGCAGGCACCAAGCCCAAAGGAATAATCCTCATTATTCCCGTGCAGGAAAGGCTTAGGCCCTGTGCTGTTCCCCATGCTGATACGGACCTGGGTGGCATGAGGTAGCCCCGTTGGTTTGGGCATGGCACTCCAGTGGCTGGAGCAGTAGGAGTTGCTGGTGTTAGAAGAGGAGGAAGAAGTATTAGTCCTGGGGCCAAGGAAATGCAGCTGTACAAGGGAAGAGCTGACGAGTGGGAGTGTGCGAACATCGCCTGAGTCCTCACATGAGGTTCTGCTAGGGGAAGAATTGGTAGGAGGGAGCAGAAAGAACGTATATGCTTTGACAGAGCTTGCTTTGTTGACTTTCTGCTATCCTTTATGCATAAAATAAATACAGTTTCAGTAAAGTACATGTTCCCTTTTTCTGCCTGGAAACAGTATGTTGGTAATCACGATGCTGATGGCTGCCTGCCTACATGTCACTTCTCCTTCCCTCAGCCAAAAATAACTTTGCGCCCTCCTGTCAGTTTCAAATCGATTTTACAGGAATATACCATTACTAACCAAGCTAAAGAAAAAAAGCTGCATTTTGGCTATTGCTCATAGACATAACAGAATCTGCACTGAGGATTGCACGCAGGATGCAGCCGTTCAATAACGAGGCTGTTGGTTCTTCTGCTTCTGAGACTGGTCTGTACAGAAAACAGGGTTTGAGAACCTGCATGTCTTTGTTTCCTTACTGCATTGGCAGGAGGCTCAACTGTGAGCTGTTTCGGGTCAGGATATAGGAAAAAAATTAATGGGTCTGTTCACGTCCCTGCTCCAATATTCTTCTGCACCTCAGACCTACATGCTGAAGGAGAAGGACCCCCTTCCACGGTGATATAAAGAGAGTCAGAAATCTGTGTTGGTTCACCATATCTCCACCACCTCAACTTCTGGGGAAGTTCTGATATTAGGTGTTAGGTAAAATTAGGTTTCTTTGAAAATTTGTTCCTGAAAAATGTAGCATTTCTGCTCTAACTTGGTCTTGTTAATGGGAGGCTAGCATATATTTCAAACTCAATTGTTCTTCCAGTTCCATATCTTTTTTTTTTACCCTCCTCTAAATCAGGCTTCACAATGAAAAGAAATGGGTAGCACGTTTGATATTTTCTTCTTTTTAAAAGCAATCACAGTCACTCAATAATATTATTTAAAAATATAGATACAAAAACAAATTACAGTTATCTGTTACCCTTATATATTGCCATAATGCACATCCAAGCGGTATTTATTTGCTACAGTGACTGCAGTGATTTTGTCCGCATGAAAATAAACGTTTATTTTTAAATGTACGGATCAAGTGAACATACTGGATGCAGTAATATTTTTTTCCTAAATATTTTTATCAACAAAGCTTATGAAATAAAAAATAGCACAAAACATCTATGAGTTTGTTTTCCAAGCTCACTAGGAGAAAAAATAGGGTTGAGGTTGTTTTTCAAGGGTTAAATATCTTTTAGCATTAGCATTAAATGTCTGAAATTTATTTTCTCACAGAAGTTGGTTAAATGTTCTATGTGTATGCCTGGTTCTGAAATGCAAGCTTTCTAAAAATTCCCTGAAAACAAAACATATCAATTACATATTTTTTTTTAAGATCATTTTTAATGTAGGTTTTGTTATCACTGTCATAGCGTCTAGGGCTTCTTAGGAAGAAGTCACATAATTAACCATTTTATAAAGGGATTGCATCACTGAGACTTTTTTGATGGATTTGTACATACTACAGAAAAAAATTGCAGCAATAAAACAGATCTTACCCAAATGACAAGTTAAAACACCTAATTTTATATATTTATTTAAATGAATTTAGTACTCATGAAAAATGCCTAATTGACAGCCATGGAGACTGAATACCTCTATTCCACGCACCAAGTACAAAGTGAAGCGGTACAAGATTATTGTGTGGCCCTGCTAAGGCCTTAACCTTGATCTGTAGCTGCTCCCTTTAGCCATGACTGTTCAGTTTACATCCCCATTCACTCCTTGGACTAAAACTGTGGCAAATGTGATAGTTCAGTGGAAAATAGTCAGAACTGCCAAGTGATACTGCATGGACAACTCACAAGCTTGAGTAGCCGCTGACCTGGGCAAGATTCAAAACAGTGTGATGTATATGTGAAGATTTCCATATTTCTTTGCCCAAGTCCTGAGGTGGCTTGTCATCTGGCCAAATGATTCCTCTTTGCCCCCTGACTAAATCTAGCCAGTTTTAAGAGTTTTCACACTTTATCCCAATATGGATGCTTGTCAGATGCAACTTGGGCAACTATTTCAAGGATCAGTCCATTGAATATTTTCTTTTATTCAAAGGAATCAAAATAATTGCACCTCAAGACCAGATTTGGAGACTCATCCTGAGAAGGCTTTCACCTGAGCTTTGCCTCTTCTCTTCCCATGACTCTTACTCCGCAAGTGAGTCTGATCTGGAGTAGGTTCTACTGCACTTGGCAGAAGAAATTGAACAAATTGTGTAGGCTCGGTGCTCCAAACTCTGGTTGGCAGTAGCACATCTATCTGCTTTCTCTTGAAGCTTACCTTGTCCTTGTGCCATAGCAGCAATGGAAATTAGTCAAAGGCAGCCATTTATGCTTTTACACTGAAGTTGGACATGGCTTGCATTTAAAGTAGTCAACCTTAATTGTTTATTTGCAAAGTTCAAGTAAAATTACTGTCCTGTTCCCCAAATTCCCTCACACTGAGTAGGGACTACTAAGAATAACGAGGGTACCATTATTTTGTAGCTAAACAGAATTAAGGCCATTTTCAGGACAGTAATGCAACGATGTGCCGCTTTGTCACTCATGGGTCTGTTCCAAGTCAGGATGTTGATCTTAGGTGAGAAACAATATAATGAAAACTTTTTATATTTTCCAGTTCTTATTCTGGGTGTATTTTTTAAAGCTGCACCATTGGATGTAGTTCAATTACACTCTCCCCTAAAAAAGAAGGATGTTATTTGAGCTACCTCTGGTTGTTTAAAATATAAACTTTAAAAGGAAAATGGTTCTTCGGGGGGGGGGGATTATTTCATGCTTGCAGACTGGCAAAAGAGCCTAAGTACTGTATTAGTCATAGATTTGATTGGAACCATGAAAGTTCCTACTGGCTGAGAAATTTCCATTTCAGTTCACAGTAGTGCCTGATGCTTTTGTTGTTGTTGAATTAGTGGCTGCTGATGCATCTTGAGCTGTAGAACTGGTGTAACACTGGTCTGCAGGAAAATAAGTGTTTCTGTTTTAAAAAGTAAGCCGTCTTATTCGAATACTGGTGGTATATTCTGTTGTGCCATGCAGGTAGGACACAGCTCTCAGATCTTATGTTTGATACTTGCCTCATAGCATCAATTGCTAGGTCAGATTTCAGCTCAATATTGAGGAGTGATACATCTTACTTAGCACAAGTGTTAATTAACAACAAGTGGCTTTTTACTGGAGTTAAACTTTTCATTGTGCAGCTATTTTTGTGGGAAAGTTACCTGCTTTTTATGACTTCTACTCTGCTGGGGCTTTCCTTAAGAGGGTAATAATATATATCTTTAAGTGAGTGAAATCAGATGTATTTGCAATAAACTCAGATCAGAGCTTTCCAACAGTAGCAGCCCAGGTTCAGAAGCTCTGTAATCTTAAAAATATTAACTTCTAAAAGCACTATTGTGAACACTTTGTTAAAAAAAAAAAAAAAAGTTAATTCTTCAAAGTAGGTAAAAAATTTAATAATTTTTGTAAATGATCATGTGGTAATTATTAAACTAATATGTAATTAGCATTTTCTAATGACAATCATAATCTTGACAAATGCTTTCATTCATTTTGTTCTGATCATTAAAGACTTTAAAAGCACTGATTTTTGTTAACTGAGTCCCTTGGCTATTCATCAGTGATGCAATTCAACCTAATACTCCAGTGGCCAGTAATTAGAGAGTTGCCTATTAAATGAAGGAACTTTTGTCATTGTCTTTATGAACATCACCTTTACTTCTTCTCTAACACAGCAGGTAGATAGAACCGTAAGAGCATCCAACTGATACATATTCATTCCTTTCCTATAATGAAGAATTATTATAGATTTTGGATGTTTTAAATTATCAAATTCACCAAATACTTTGGATGTTCTCTGAGGTTGTTCAGGTGCGGTATTTTTTGAAAAGCTGAACCAGAAGTAGATTTCACTCATCGCAGTAGTTGTTTTTATTATTGACTTCTTAAAAAATTTGGATTTCTTTGGAGGATGTTGTTGTGGGTTTTTCTCTAGTTCAAGATGTACTGTCTTTTCTTCAGAAGTAACATACCTGTACTTGTGAAGATCAGCAGCTCTGCAGCTGCTCAGGTCTCTGTCCTCTCTTTTCTGACCTGTAGCCAAACATCATGGCCCCTCTGCATCCTAACTCCTTTTTTGAGCACGTTTGTCCTGCAGAATCTCAACTTCAGGTCTTTCCCTGGAGTTGGAATAGGATTTTTTTATATATGTTTACAGAATATGAAAGATAAAATGAGCATGCAAAAAGGATAGCACTGTAATACATAGTCACCATAATATTTCTATGTGTTTGTTTACTTTAGGCTCTCTGAGTTTATGCAGAGCCAAACTGACTTCAAAAATAAAGGACAGATGATCAGAAATGTGGATAAGGACAGCATGTTCCTCTGCTTTATTTAGCATTGAGCATATTAATGGATGCTCAATAAATGGTAATGATTTTGGAGACGTGATGATTGATGTTTCCTGGATCAGAATGTAGAGGTTTTGTTTAAGAACAGCCCAGCTGGCAGAGTGAGCCTCTTTTGAAACTATTTGTGATCAAAATATGTCAGAGCCATATCATTAAAATACCGTAAGAAAGACTTTTTGTCAGAGGATTGCTTAATTTATTTGAACAGTAAACTATCAACTGTATCTTTGATTATTCATCCTTCCTGTCACACCATATCCGTATCAGTGAGTTAGAGTGCTGCTCTTTTTTCTGCTTTCCAAATTTTGTTTCTTCTGCTGTAAACATGCTGCTCTCAAAAAAGGGCTCTATATTTTTGGCTTGGGAAGACATAAAAGGTACTGAAAAGGGAGAAATGCGTATTTCTTTGTGTACAAAATTGTGCCACATATATGCCTTGGACAGCTAATATTTAGGGAGATAAATCTATCATCTGTTCTCTAAATAAGTCATCTATGTATCTCAGTAATCCCAGTCTCCATAGCCGGAGCAGACCTCAGCAGGACTGGGATAACCCCAGACTACAGGATCAGAAAATGAACACCTCTTTTTGTGATCTCTGGTGATTGTTCCCCTCTCTAAGAAGCAATGCTTTCAGCTTCTGAGTTGCAGAGATTGCTTCCAAATTAATGGCTGCTAAGGTATGTAGTACAGATGCTTAGCAAAGCCAGTTAAAGCCGGCCTTGACATTTGTAATATTTTCGTAGTTAAAGAAAAAAGTGGGAATTAAAAAAGAAAGTAGGTAAATAAAACTTTCTTTTCTCTCCCCTTTTTCTTGAGCCTACCTCTTTCTCCTCCCCTTCTCTCTCCCCCCAGCATTTTTTCACTCGTAAGGAAAGTAAATCAATTACAGTCTCCTTTCTGACCTTTCATTTTGTCATGTATGTTTTTCTTTGGTGCTTAATGCTTTTTGGATACCCTCAAGAGGAAAGTAAAATTTCATACGGAAAAACTCACATAGTTGATTGCACTTTAAAAAAAAAGGAATTCATTTCAAATGTGGTGAACATATTTAGGACATGAAAATAAAAACATTTCATATATTTTTTCATAGTTTGGAAACTTTCTACTGCTAAATTTATATCAAAATAATTTTCTAAGGTAAAACATGAAAATACGCAATGTTAGTCATCTCATAAAAATGTGAGTCAATCACAGATACTGTAAATACCCAGAGTGGACATGTCTTGTTGTGCTGATGTGTAACTACATCAACCCTTGAACCAGGGTTATTGACAAAATAGATTGCAACAGCTCCAGACGAGCTGTGTCTGAATGCATTTAGGCAGCTTTAATTCCTGAATTAATTATACAATATACTATAATGCTACAAAGAAGAACCCATTAAAGTCATCTGTGTCAAAGGGAATTTGTGCATCAGGGAGTAGGTTGTGGCATGTTAGTCACAGCAGTGAGTCCGGGATGGCTGCAGTGGGTTGTAAAGGGAGACTGACTTCCCAAAGAAGAGTTTCTCCAACCCTCTGGTTACGGTGAAGACCAGAGAATGTCAGTATTGCCAACCCCACGTATTGCTGTATTCCCCCCCCGCCCCCCCTCGCCTCTGGGTGGTATTTTCAGAGCCCTGTTACTGAATTTTCCCTTTTTCCTCCCAAAATGGAAAAAAGTAGCCATTCCTAGTTAACCGATTGACTTGAGCAGCTTGGGACATTAAACCCACAAATATCTCAGCTAACAAGGCTTTTGGAAAGGTTGCAACAAGTGGTAGCACCATAGTGTTAGAAAGCCCTTCAAGAAGAAAGACTCCCTGACTGTGGGGTCACTGCCCCTTTCTCTGTCCGTTCCGAGTAGCAGTGCATGTGAAGACAGATGGGACTGTGCTTGCTCCCTACTTACTCCCATCTGCTTTTTTAGCAACTCAGTTTAAGATCTAATCTTCTAATGTCAACTCATCTTAAATAACTACTCAAAACCTGTTTACCCTTTCAAAATGCCTGTGCACGCCATAAAGAAATTTGGTTCCTAATGGCAACTATAGTACTGAATTTTCATCATGTGTTGCTCTTCATGAGAGACGCAGACATTTCAAAAACATCAGATAATTTCCCACAGAGATGTTATGCTCTTTGAGGGACAGAGCTCATGCCAACAACATACAAAACAAGTGGCTGGACCTAGGGCTTGAAGATGTTTACTGAGAAGAAGTCGGGAAAGAATCCTCTTTCCCAAGAAGCCCAGTGATCACAGAGCAGCTTTTGATCTCTGTTTCTGAAGCTGTGCTGTTCATTGTTGTTTTCTTTTGTTCTGCTTCTCTCTTTTTGCTTTAGCCTCCCTTTTTGGTGCTTTGCAGAGTGTCCCTGTAAAAGCGGATTTCACAGCACATATGTTTACATGCCCCGTAAAAATTCCTCGCAAATATTGCTCCATCGTTACTTAGCTGAACTGCAGCACTTCTGCTGCTATGGTGCTCTTGACCAAAAGCATAAGTGGCATATAGGCCCCTCGATAGTTCCTTTGTGCTGGAGTAAATTTTACCTAAAGTTTTTATTTGAAATAAGAATAATCATGTTTGCATGTGGCACAGTCACTTTGGCAGCCTCAGCATCTAAGCCATTTTATGCTCTTTTTTTTTTTTATATATTATTATTATAGCAGTTGTCCAAACATACAATCACATTGTACAATCTGTCTGGAAATTCTAATTTTGATGAGAGCAGAGGTGGGAAGAAGGAGGTGGCAAATTGAAGGTTTCAGTGTTTTAAATTCAGCTTTTGCTTCAGTCTTCTACGTGTTCCAAAGTCCTCCACTGTGATCACGATACTGTAAAGTGTAAGTGGTCTCGGAGATACATAACTTGAAACCAGTATTAAATCAATTTGATATTTGTATGCCATGGGCTTCCTTTTAAATCACTCCAAAGCTGAGAATGCCATTTTAACCCACAATGTGTTTGCATTAGCTCGGAGACCTTTAGCTGCAACGGCGCTAACAGGTGCCACTTATATATTGTAAAATATTATTCTCTGACTAGTGCTCCTTTAAGCTAGGGTGTTTGATACATGCACTGACTATTATACGAAATTCAGCATTTCAGGAATTTCAAGCTTGTGGCCAGGAACACAGAATGGAAAGCATTGACTTAAATAACATACAAATTAACTATCCACAACTCCAACTCAAGGAACAGATTAATAAATCTGTCAGAAATGCCTATCCTCCTAAAAATATATTGTAATCTTAACATGGTACTGTAGTCCAGTAAAGACTCGGTGATATCAGCATAAATGATTTTATCTAGTATTTTTCTTTTCAAGATAAATCCAAAGGTGTTAAGATCACATTGGTTTTATGGTCATATTTGATATATGATAATATCATCTATGTCTGCAGAATTTATGATATTAATATGAGGAGAATGGTGGGATTATTATTATGGGTCACACAGTATTACAGATCCCAATAATAGTACACCTAAAAAAAGAAAAACTGTCAGCTGTAGTGTAGTGTCAGTGCCCATCTTTTCAAGCTGTTGTAGTTCACATTAGAAAGAAGGCCATTTTAGCTAGGAGCATAACAATCTCATTGTATTAATCATTTTCTGTGTTTAAGCAATATGAGAATGTCTGCTTTCAATGACAGAAATAAAATCCTTGAAGGGAACAGTCTGTGAAATAAACTCTGAAGGGACAGTGAGACTGCCTCTCCTTACTCCCTGTGGCCTAATTAAACGGTGGAAAAGCCACCATAAAAGAAATTAAATTTAAAAAGACAGATTAGCAACAGGAAGGGTGTGGCAGCAGCCAGTGTGTACCCCGTGCTTCATTTGCAAGTAACATGATGAGCGTTGGTGCTAAGAAGCAAAGTAGGGAGTTGCTGGTCCTTGTTTCTTGAAGAAGATTTTCTCTTTCGGCAATTCCCTAGTCTTGTCGAGTATTTTCCTTTTCCAGTCTTCTACAGCAATGTAACACCAAGGGAAAGACCATCTTATGTCTCCAGACGTGCTATCCTACTGGTAGCATTTCATTAATAGAAAGTATATGAATAAACATTTTATAATTGAGCTTTTAAAGATGCTCGTACAGGCCTGTGTACTTTTCCTTGTATAAAAGTATTATCATTGGACACAGACCTTTGCTGGATGATCTCTCTCTATTTTTTTAAATGCTGTTTGCTTTTTTTTTTTTTTTTTTTTTGTACTGAGATGTCTGTCGCTGAAAAACAATTCATCCCTTGATTGGCCTTTTGAAAATGGGAGGTTCAACTTCTGTGAACCATTGAACTCATAAATGGCAAGTGCTTGACTTTACTTGGTATTAACGTGATTATTCCTGGGTATAACTGATACAGTACAATATGACTGGAAGACTGCAAACCGTCCGAGAATTTCAATTATTTTGAAGGTAGAGGATGACTGCAGGAAAATTGCCGTGACTGTTCTGTCCGATGCAGTGCAATGTTCTCCTTCTTTACACCATCATGGTTTACAACATCAGCCTGGTGTTACCATCACTATTGCTAGTGAAGGAGCTCCAGTGGGAGTTGGTGCCCTGGGCGCACCGCTCTCAGCTAGAAATTCCTCATTGCCATTAGGAGCCCTTCCCTCGCAGAGCAAACCAGATCACTCAGTGGAGTTTTGCCTCTGCTGTTTTTCAATGGTCAGAAGTTGTTCACACTGAAAGAGTACCTTTTGTCAGAGCATACACAGATCCGTGTGCAGGCACTGTGCCTTAGTTTACTCTTCAGGCAAAGCAGAATACTACAGAGCTTTTTTTCTCCCCAAAGCAGTTCTATGTTCGAATCTTTTAACCAAAGAAATTCCACGCTCTCTTGGCACTTAGAAGCGCCCGTTTGGGAGTGAAGCAGGAGGATAAGCTATAGCTACCTGGGGCACCACGTAACTTTTAACTGTTAATCATTAAGGAAATTTCTGAACAAACTTATCAAGCAGCATACCAAAAATTCTAACACTCCAGAAAATGCCACTGGCTTGGTCACTTAGACCAGTCCAGGCACTGAGTCCTCTTGAGCTCGGAGTCGGCTGTCAGCTCACCAGCACCTCACAGCAGCAGCTTACTCAAGGAGCTCTTGCCACCGGCCCCAGTTTGGCCAGTGGAAGCGTCCACAGAAGTGGCTGGTGAACAGCTTTTCTCCTTGGTTTATGCACTGTTGCTTTTCAAAAAGTGCTGGAATTATTTCCAAGTGGGTAATATGGCTGCTGGTATTTTCTTTCTCAGGGTACAGATCCCAGAGCTGGTAGTCACAGAGTCAGCTCTCATGAAGGTAACGGGCAAGAGTCTTCGTTTTCCACTCATCCTCCCCATGCATCCTTGCAAAGGAGCTATATTGCTTTATAATCCCAAGTCTACACTAAGCATGGAGAGTGCTTCCTCCTATGCTATGCAAACACCAGATCACAAGCAACAGAGAAAACTGACGAAAGCTTGGCCCTGACTTCTCTGTAGGCCAGACAAATCACCCGAGCTCACAGAGAAAACAGGACACATTGTTTGAGGTATGGTCTAGTGAAAAAATTCCCTTTATGTGCTTTTTGTCATTAGAATTTATGTCTCAAAGACAGGTGTTCCTGGAGACTTGCCTACAACATTTAGCCTTGCACTACCTTGAGTAGCATTTGTCTTTCAGACAAACTCCAGCCACTCAGGATTGAACGCCGTCACACAGAATGGTGCAGTTTTAATTCTTAAGGCAGTAAGTGTTAAGGAAAAATACTGGGGAATAGGGCTTATTTTCCAGGTTTTTTAAGAGGAAAAAAATATTACATATTTCATCGACTTGTTCTAGACATTCACTATGGTTCTGCAAGCTACCATCAACTTTCACTGCTATTCTATGCTGATTTTCATGTTGCTGAATAAATTCTATTTGACAAAATTTTGATTATGATGTGCAGTTAAAAAATAATATTTGGGGAATGAGTAGAGGCTGCTTGGTGAGGATAAATGTAATAAGAAACGGTGTGAGTGAAAAAGCAGTTGCTTCTATCTGGGTAGTGGTATATATGGCTGTCGCGTTAGCATCTATCAAGAGTTTTTGTGTTAGAAAACATTATACTTGCATTTTTATGCATACGCATTGCTTAGTGTTATAGTTGTGAGTTTCATACATCCCGAAGGATAGGAGTATTTTGTATGTATTATGCTTTTCTGAGCTTTGTTATTGCCAGAAGCTTGAAATCAATACCGCTTTTTCTTTCTGATAATTAAAAGGATGGTTTATCTTTATATGGATCTTTAATTTTAATAAGCTAATAATTCTGATTTTAGCTACTATTATCTTAATAGCTAAGCCTTCTTAAACGTTTTTATCATAATCTTGGATAACTTTGGATAGTGTTGCCATTTTTTCAGCCTGCATGAATCCTTGCTCTATAGTGACGTCTACTGGAAATGGTAAACTGAAATGTTCAAGGGCATATTTAAGCTTTTAAATTCTGGGTTGCTTGCTCCTTGTATGTGAAGTAAGGACCATACAGAAAAACAACATTACATTTTCCCATTTCCTAAACAGGTGGTGTTTCTGCACTGGACTTGGTAGAATTTGGGCTTTATCTAGTGACAAATTCATATGTTTTTGCCTTGCAGCATATTTCAACAATGTAATTCATGGCACTTGCTCAATATTTGTCATAAAAGTTGATAGAAGAAGTCATCAAATTCTGAGAAATAAGTGTTTACGCTTTGTATCAGATCCATAGTGAGGTATGGTCTGATTCAGTTATTCAGCGCTGCTTACTGACAATTCTGTCACCAATATTTAAATAATTACAGAGGAGTCAATGAAAGAAATTTATACTTTTAATCTGACATTTAGAATTAGGTTATATTTGCTTTAGACTTAAAAGAAAAAAAATAGTATAACATTCAAAATAGACACCAGACATTTTGCATTAGAAGTAGAAAAGGAAAATAATGAGCCCATTTTTAAATGAATTCAAAAAGCAATCTGATTTTAGTTCTTGCAATGCAGAGCAAATAAAATAAAAACTATCGTACTTTATTTACTAACCGATGAATTGAATTGTCCGCCTTTTATTACAGATATAAAGCAAAGACTATGAAGAGGCAATCATTTTTGCGGCTATCAGACTTTCAGTAACATATCTCTTGTGGTTTAAATAACAGATAGTTTAAGTGTTTTTCCATTACCTTCGTGTAAATGAAAAATGCATAAAATATTTTAACAAGGCAAAGTAATCCAAGGAGATTGTTATTTTGTGTTACAAATTAGGTTATTTCTGTCATAAAATTAAAGGAAAAAAATCAACGCAAGGACATTTCAGCTTAATATCATTTACCAGAAGGAACATGTAACAGATTTAATGAGCTAGCAGGTCACCTGAATCCAGCTGTTTCCGACCAGCTTTATGAAACGGAGAATGCAGCAAACGGTAGGAGGTAAGCATTATTACAAGCTCTCAAGGAGTTACAAAATCGATTTCTGCTTGAATGAATTAATTTAGATTATCAATTTATAACCAGCTACACGAATCCCATCAACTCTACAATTCAGTGAATGATCAGGCTCAGCCCTTGCAAGAGCTTAACAATTAGAGAGCTCTATAGTTATCTCCTGTCCTATGGTGTTGCTAACAAAGTTCCTTAGTTTGACAGGAAGAGAAGGAAAATGTTTGCTTAAGGACATTGCAGAAGCGAAACACATCTTGGGTGAGGGAAGAGTAGCTACAGCAAAGCAACCACTGTCTTGTGTCTTAACTTCCTGGGGATTTCTCCAAAGGTAGCTGAAATACACAGATCCTTTTTAGAAGCTAAAGAGTGCGACTAATGCATGAAAGAGACCAAACCATTGCATTTCAATTATATACTTCTAAAGAATATAATTAAGAATAGGATGCAAAAACCAATGTAACTATCGCATACCCCAAAAGTTTATACAGGTAATGCTACTAAAAATGTCTTGACTTTTAGCTGAAATGCAGCGAGCTGGTTCTTTTTCCTCCCTATTCTAGTGTAGTCATTTAAACCTGTGCAAAGTGAATGTAAATTGCTGCTAAGTCAGAATGTTACTGTTTTACCTTTACATTGCAAAAGTGTTAAATGGCTACTCAGGATGCAAGTCAGTGGTGATTCAGGGTCTACATGTTTTAATCTTTGACTTCTCTCTTTCTTCTAATACTGCAGAATGGTTATGAGTAAAAGGACATTTGCTTTGCATCAGTTACTGCTGTCTCTCTAAGTATAAAATATAGTGGTTAGGCTTCCTTGCCTGTTCAGTCATTTTTGGCACAGTCTTCACTGTCTTACAAGACAAGAGTGGTACAGTAAGTACAGCACTTTAATAGCAGCATATGATTTACCACAGGGACATTAAACTTAAATAAGTAATTGTGTTTATAAATATCTTTTAACAGGAGCTAGGATTCTGGGTTTAGTAATCAGCCTCAGTGTGATCGGCCTTATTGTTACCCGAAAATAATCTCAAATTATTACATTTTAGGGCTGAGAAAAATCAATAGGATTATATTTTTCTTCTTCTAAAAGGTGCATTTGCAGTGCACTGTTCAAAGAGTAATAGGCATGATGGCTTCTGTTGGAGACAAAATGAGTTGTACCTATGTCATGTGGAAAATATACCACTAAAAGACCTCTGATTCCTGACAGTTTTAAACCACTAGCAAAAATTGTTAAATAGCTCTGTTGCCCTTATGCCTTAAGAAAGTGGGATTTTTTAAAGTAGTGAAAATGCATTTTCTGGACAAACTTGGATGTGTTCACATGGGCTACCAGTACTTTTATTTCTTGTTTGGCTTGGCTGTAAACAGTTGCCTTCTCTAAATTCTCTCCAGGCAGGCAAAAATTGCAGAAGACAATGTAAGCTTATTCTAGTGCAATAACTAAAAATGATGAGAAAAACCTTTTTT